>NC_133654.1:238014372-238213463 GCF_009905375.1 Apium graveolens | reverse complement strand
CCCGTTTTCCTTAGACTGTTGTCATGACCTCGGACCAGATACTCACTCACCAATCTGTAACTTTGCCATGATTAGATTTCATGTTCGAGCTTCGTTTTGATATGTAGTGTGTTTGATTCCGATGTACGGTTTAGGAGAACCCGTTTTAAGTAACGGCGTTTCGCGACCAAACCATTACCCCTCGCCTTACTTTGAAACCTTGGTTAAGGACCTAAAAAGACTAATTGGAGTACGAATAATTTATGTAAGTGTATTATGCAGTTGGTAAGGCACTCGTGAAAGAATCGCCTTAAAACCCTTAATGGTTAATTTATTAAAAATGGTGGAGCCGAGGGTACTCGAGCGACTTAAGTAAATCGTTAAGCGCGAAAGCGAACGTTGGGACTCTAAATTGTTAAAGTCTAGTTTCTTAAGCGACCGGGGTTTAATTCCAACTTATGTTGTTGTTCATAGGTTATCGGACCCACTCTAAACTTAAGTCTACCCCGGAGCACTCAGGCAAGTTTTCTACCCGTTATACTGTTGTTGTGATGTAAATATATGTATATGCATTATCTTGTGATAAGTGCATGATTGTTATTAGCAAATTTTGCGATATATTGGAGCATGCTGATATGGTATATATGCATGTCTGTTTCGTAATCTTGATATCTAATTGTTGATTCAATTGCTTATAAGTTGCATAATACCTATGCTAGAGATACGCAGTAGTTGCGTATACCCTTAGTATAGGGGACCCAAAGGTGAACATATTTTCTAAACCGGGAGACGATGTTCCCGAGTATATTATATATATATTTATATATATATATAGTTTTTAAAACTATGAATCAAATAAGGTTAATTCGATAACTTTATTTTATTATTGAGTATTATTTTGAATATTCATTCGAGGGCTTATGACCCCGTTTATTTTTATTGAATATTATTTTGAATATTCATTCGAGGGCTTATGACCCCGTTTATTTTATTATTGAATATTATTTTGAATATTCATTCGAGGGCTTATGACCCCGTTTATTTTATTATTGAATATTATTATGAATATTCATTCGAGGGCTTATGACCCCGTTTATTTTATTATTGAATATTATTTTGAATATTCATTCGAGGGCTTAAGACCCCGTTTATTTTTTAATGAATATTATTATTTGAATATTCATTCGAGGACTTATGACTCTGATTATTTACAAATTATTATTCTTAATTTTATTAAAGAATAATGTGTCGATAATCAAACTCACTTTTGATTATTCAAATAAAGATAGTACTTTCGTATAAGTATATCTTTGGTTATTTAATATACATTGCAAGTATAAGTTTTAAAACTTCTACTTCAATTATTTTTATAAAGATTATTCTTTATGAGAATATTATTTAATAATATATTCGGATATTTTTCTAATAAATTGGGACTGATTTATTTCATTAAATCAGCATTACTCCAAACATTCTTAAAAATATTTGCGAGTCTTCAAAATGATTTTAAAAGTTAGAGCGGATCCCAAAACTCATTTTTTTATATATTTAAGATCTTCCTTTAAAAGGGGATTTAAATATTCGCTCAAAACCTGAGGGATCCGGCTCTGTGGTGTGTTTTATATTCGCAACAAGGTTGCTATTTTGATAAAGAGTTTTTGATTACTCACCCAATACTCGGGAAGTAAAATTCTTGGAACAAGTTAATCCATTAACAGGCATCCCCTGGGAATATCGGTGAGTTTTCCTTTCCAACTAGATACGACTTCTTGGTGGAGCCGTATCAACAAGTTTCTACTTGGGGAAAGTGGGGACGAGCTTTACGTTTCAGAGTCATGGATTTCATCTGAACTAGGAGTGGCGTAAGTGGTCGAGTGGCGCCGGCCCAGCCTAATTATATTGGCCCAAATGGCCTGGAAGTTCCGCTAAGACGGTCCATTCCTTAGGAGTCCAGTGTTCGGTTGACAAGTAAATCCGACAGGTTCTCCTCTACATGTAGAAAATGGTGGGGTTGCACTACTACGACTGATCATCGTAATTGGTCTTCCTGGCGCGGCAAACTCCCGTAATGAGTTCATCATCCAATTGGATATTTCTGCAACACTACCCAGAGCACTTCGATAGAAAGGCTACGGTTGGGCGATTGTTGAGTGTTGGAGGGTCGAGTTTTCAAAATGATGTTTACATCAAATGAAGTATCTCGTAACTTCATTTTATTTTGGATGATATTTTAAAGATTGATTCTATACAAGTTTTTGTCTTGTAGCTTAATCTATGGGATGAACTATTTATACATTGAACGGTGGTAGTTCAAGTAGTATTCAGAAAAGATATAAGTATACTTGGCAGTATCTGTAACTTCATCTTTTAAACTTATATCTAGTAAATGATTATCTTGTGCATGTCAAGATTTTCAGAAAATGTTGAGACAAGGTTAGATATATGAGATCACCTTGAAACGATATTTTTATACAGTTTATAAACTGGAACTCTGGGTATATTAACATGTCAGAGGATTCAAAGATTGTGAAAAGTATATATGTATATATATACTGAATATTTGCGACTTGGTCGCGTTAAGATATCAGCTTGGTTCATTTCTTCTTGACCAAGACTTTCATGAGTACTATGAGAATGCTCATATATTGTTATATTATACATATTATTTCGGTGGGCTTGTTGCTCACCCTTGCTTTCTTCTTTCATCACACAACATCAGATAGACAGATGAACAGGACCAAGCTTCCAATTCGCGAGCGGATAGGAAACGTTTCGCAGTTTCCTATAGGCGTTGATGTCGCTGTAGCTGAGGTAGGAACTACCAATAGGCTAGGCTTTCAACTTTGTGATGTACCAGATTTATGTATATTTATGAATTGTAATAATGGCAAAGAAATGTAAATTTATTCAGATACCCTTTAAGGTGTATTGGCATTAATTGTGGAATAAAACGACTTGTGATTATTTTTGGATATTCATCTCTGAGACTATAACTTGTGGTGTGTGTGTTTATGGTGGGGTCCCAGTACAGAGTAGTTGATTATTTTATTAGATTGGGTGTTATAAGGGAATGGAACTCGTGACAACCCGGATCCCCGACCCCGGATTTGGGGTGTTACACAGATGATCAAGGGAATTTTGTTATCTATAGTGATGCTTCTCATAAGGGATTAGGTTATGTTTTGATGCAGCATGATAAAGTATTGCATATGCGTCGAGACAACTGAAACCTCATGAGCAGAGGTATCCTACTCATGACTTGGAACTAGCGGCCATTGTTAGTCCTTAACAATTATAGCAAGAATTACATAAGGGGGGTTGAATGGAATTCTTGAAACTTTTTCTTGAAATAAAAATGTTCAACTCGATTATAGATATATTTGTTTTGATTAGCACAATGCGGAATGTAAACTTAATTGAATCAAAACATAAGTAATTAAAAACAAGAGTCTTTAAAAACTTTCTGGTGGATTTAAATAATTCCACCAGAGATATATATAATATATCGAGAGGACTCTGTGTGCAGAAATGCTCACAGCTGCTTACAAATGGAACTACTGAGAATACAGGAAATGCTAAAGATTCTGCTTACAAAGATTTCTCTGTTTTGTGTTTCTCAGCTATCTCAGTTATTTTCTATTTACTACTCTCTTGGTTTATATAATACCAAGATTACAAAGTCAAAGAGACTGAACAAATATAAAATCTAACAGTCTTAAGCTTTGCTGCTTTTCGTCCTCTATTACCCAGTTAATGGGCTTCCACAGTGTGTTTGTATACATCTCGACGGCTGTGTGTCAGCTTTCAGTGTTCAACTGCTGTTTGAATTCTTCAAATGATCATCCGTCGACTTTCAAAACATCCGTTGATGGTTTTAATTGATCATCCGTCGACTGCTATATTAAACATCCGTTGATAGTCATTTGATCATCCATCGATGGCTTTGTTAATCATCCGTCGGTAGCTATTTTGGCATTTGACTCTATTTCACTTATGCAGAATTACAAGACATCATTTATGTACAATTAATCAACCTATTCTGCATATCTAGTTAAAGTCAACATGACTTATATGCTACTACAGATTCTATACAAAGGTGCATACATAACTGTGCTACAAACTTATTATTACATAAGCTACTCACTCGATGGATAATAGGTTAATCATCCGTCGGGAATATAATGAGTTATCCGTCTGGACTATAATTCTTATCTGTCGAGTGCTACATTATTTCACTAAGTAAAATCTACTTAGATGTTTTGTTTATGAAATCATCAAGTACACAACATATGCACAACAATCTCCCCCAATTTATGTCTACTAGAATTGTAGCCATAAATTAAGAGATACTTGATGATAACAAAACATCCTGAACATATATCTTTAAAGATAAGTAGATAAACTGAAAGTGCTTCAATTAATTAAAATGTGCAAGGTTTGGCTCACAGTCAATTCAAGATGCTCCTCTAGCCTGAGCAGATTTTTCTAGTTCCTTGAAGGTCTGGATCTTCTTCCAAGCTTTCTGTTATTTTCTTCTATTTGATTCTGGAGCTGCCTGTGGAATTCTAGTTCATCAGATTCTGAGAGATCTAGCTTTTCTTGTATTTCCAAGAGAGTCTTATTGCTAGAGAAACTCAATTGGTCTTCTAATCTGAAGAATCTTCTTACACCTTTGTCATCCATGAATTCCATCTGCCAGTAGGGCCTTAGATGCACTCTTCTCCCTGTGTATGGGATGATTAGAGTCTTTGGGAGTGCATCTTTAGCTCTAACACTCCTCAGCTCTTCAATCTTCTTCAATACTAGTCTTCTTGCAGTTACATTGAACCCAAAGTTTTTCTTGAAGGATGAATAGACTTTAATCAGCACATCTTGGCTTTCTTGAAGAATCCTGTGAAGTGGCCACCGAATCTCCCTTCCTCCTTTGTACTTGAACACCAACCTTTCAGGTAGGTTTCTGTATGCATCAATTGCCCTTACTTCATCCAGTTCATCCAGATAAAGATTTAGATCTGAAAATTCTTTGATGTCACACAAGTACAAGTAGTCTCCCCTGTTGACCTTGGGTTGAGCTTTAACTACTGACTTGGATTTGAGAGGTGACAACTTCACTTTCTTGACTGCCATTGACTTTGTCCTTTTTGGCTTGCTAAGGATTGGTAAGTTGAAGTCAGGAATTGGTATGTTATCCCATTCTCTTGGCTCATCCTTTGGCACAATAGGTTCATCATGTATGTTCCCGTAGGGATCCTTATGTCTTCAAATACCACAGAGGGCTTTGATGCTTGAGTTGTAGCTTGTGTGGATTCCTTAGGAAATTGATCTTCCAATTCCTTGTCAACAACATCCAGTTTCCTTTTTGTTCTTCTAGCTAATTCTTTCTTCCTTGGGGATTTCTTCTGTTCTTCAATCTTCTTCTTTTATTCAGCAGCTTCAGATGGTTGAGGGGGAATTTGTTGAGAAGAATTCACAGTCTGTAGCTTAGCCAAGATAGCAATCTGTTATTTCTTTTGTTTAGACTTCTTTGCATCTAGAGCAACTTGCCTCTTTTCCTGCTTTAATCTGGCTTTTTCTTCTTTCTTTGCTTGAGCAAACTGTGGATGTCCAGCTACCACACAAATTTCCTTTCCATTTCTGAATATCTTAGCAATTCTCCTTTTTGAAGCTGAATCAGCTGGATCTTTATAGAAGACAATAGATCTTGACAGAAGCTTATTTTTTCAGGCTTGGGTGTCTCATACACAGTGTCCATAGGGTTCTTCCAAGATGACTTTGGATAATTTGCCCTTGGTTTTAAGAATTATTTCAGCCTTTGTAGACTTGATGCAGGAAGATTGTCATTTTTCCAGATAGCTCATGCTCATCTCATTCACACTGATTGGCTTAACATGAGAGTGATGGATGGCTGACTGAACTGGCTCCTTGACTAGTTCAAACTTTTTTTGTATCTCCTCATCAATCTTATTCCAGTTGATCAAACTCAACTTTCCTTTTTCAGCAACTTTCAAATTTGCTGCTGCTGCTTTGATTAGATCTATACCATCTGCAACTGTTGGCTTGGAGATTGTAATTGAAGGTACAATTACTTTGCTGATTTGTACTTGAAGTTTCTCCCCCTCAGTTGATCCTTTCTCCCCCTTACTTGATTCTCTCTCCCCCTTTTTGTTATCATCAAGTTGAGGAGATAGGCCTTGTGCTTTAGCCAGTTGCATGAGAAGATTTATCTGAGTCTGTTGATTTTGAAGAAGGATAGCCACTGAATTCTCAATAACTTGAACTCTGTTTTCCAGCTTGGCTAGCTTCTTTTCAGAATCTGATTCTCTCCTCAATCTTAGTAATAGATCTTGCATGGTACCATATGGCATCACTGAATCCAGCTTCTCAGAATTGTATGTCTTCAAGTCAGCTGTATCTCTTTTTAGTTCATCCACACTCATATTCTGTCTTAAGTGCTGGATCTTCATTAGATGTAGAGAGTCTAGGTGAGCTTGACGGATAGCCTTGGCACCAGCATCTGAAGTTTCCTAAAGGGCCTTTTGAATAGCCATCACTTGCTTGACCAAAGACACATCAAATTGTCCTGGTGTAAATTCCTTTGTCCATGCCCATCAAGGTAAATTTAAAACAGAACTTGGGCCTTCATCTCCCCCTACGTTCATGCTTCCATCCAAAGAAACAGAGTCATCATCATTAGAATTTACTCCAAATTCTTCAGATGGCTCACCAGCTTGAGAAGACATCATATTGACAGCAGCTTTATCTCTTTGAAGAGATTCTGAGGTGTGTACTAGATTCAAGTTCTGCTCTGCCTCCACATTGCCCTGAGCAGCCAACAATTGATAGGCTGACACAGGATGAGTAAAAGTGTCAGCATCCAAGGAAATGTTATCAATTTCAGCTTTGTAATGTTGCTGAAATTGTCTTTCCGTTTCAGCATCATCCACAATCATTGACTCACTAGCAATGGCTGGATCCACCCTTATTTCTCCTGTACCTGCCTTTATCTCATAATCTTTTTTTTGTTGCATCAGGGTCTCACCCTGGCTCCCCACCCTCACACCCTCACCTTCACCTACTAAGGTGGAACTCCTCTCACTCACTTTTGCCAATCCTGAATGAATGGATTGCTGAGATTCACTCTTTTCCTCTCCTTTTGCCTGGGAGCAACCCAGCCTCTCACTTAATACACTCTCCTCTCTCAGTCCTAAGAGTGACTATATTACCACTAAATCTTCTGCACTAGAAATAATTGAAGTTTGAAGTTGTGCAGAGACACTCGACGGATAAGTGATATCCATCGGGTGAGTGGTAAAGCAATCGACGGATAACTGCTGTTAAGCTTATCCGTCTGGATACAATCACTACTCGACGAATGAGCAATATCCATCGAGAGAGTAGAAATGAATGAGGTGGGAAGAGAAACTATTGTTGACTCTGTGTTGATTGAAGTTATTTGAGGCACAGATGTCACAATAGTATCTGAAAGAATTGGCAAGTGAGCCAACAAATCATCTAAAAGATGATGCTCACTTGCACTAGATTTTGGCTTCCCCAACAGAGTTAAAGAAGGGGAATCAGGAATTAAAGTGTTTATCATATCCACTTCCAGAGAGTTTGTTGGTGAGTATGGTGTTTCAGAGGCTTCTATTATAAGAGATTTTGGCTGTGACTCCACATTTATTAGAGCCACATCAATCTGAATTTGAGAAAGTGCAGGGACTGTGTCTTTAGCACCAGTTTGCACTGTGTGTGTTGTAATAACCCCAATTTTTGGAAATTTTTGAAACCCTTATGAATAGTGTTTTGCTGAATGAGAAAACTTTTCATGCCACACTATGTAGGGGTTCTGTTATGGATATTCTGAGATTTTATTAGTACTCTATATGGTATATAAGTGTATGTAAAGATCGTCAGAATCCAATTCCGAACACTTTGATTTTTCCCGGAAATCCACTAGATACGAAAAGAATTGAGTATAAGGTAACAGGATAAAAAAGGATTTAAATTAAAGGATTTAAATTAAAGGATTATAATAGAGGATCATAAAAAGGAATATAATGTATTGAGATAGGTTAAGGGAACCTAAGTAATAAGATCCCGGGTATGATCCCTCAAACGATAAACGAAAATGAAAGTTAAGCGAACCGTATAACAAATCAGTGGTTATTAGGCAAACAATTAGAAGCTAATCAAAGAGATTAGTGGGGATGATGTCATCCAACCAATAGAAAGAGGACAAAGGAGGGATGATAACATCACAAAGTGATGCAAGCATGACATAAGAAGGAAGGAAATGTGGTGGATTGTTAACCACACAAAACCAAGGTTAAATTGGTAATTAACCTAAAATAAAACAAATCTAACTCAATAAACCAAGCCAAACATTTCATTTCATCAAAACAAAAAAACATAAAACCTCTTATTTCTTCATTGCTCTCGGCTTTTGCCATTTTCAAGAGAAAGAAATTTCAAAACTCAAGATCAAGGCTTCCTAAATCGGTAAGATAATTCCCTAGTCATCCTTATGCATAGTTATGGCTATCTTATGAGTTTAAGCCTTCAATTCTTTCTCAATCTTCTTCAAGAAATCAATGAAGAAGACAATGAATAGTGATTTCAAAGTTTTTAACTTGATTTTTTCTTGTTTTCCTTTAAGATCCAAGCATCCCTAAGACTTCTCAAGGCTTCTTAAGGCTTCCTAGCTACTCCCACCACTTCAAGGAAGGTATATCATCTCCAAACCCTAGATTCCTTTGTATAATAAGATGATTTTGATTGTTATGGTGATATAGTAGCTTAATGCTTGTGGTTTAGAGTTTGGGTTGGAGTGGTACTGAAATGGAATGGTGAATCTTGTTGTTTTGGTTAAAAGAACTTAAGTATAGTTAAATTCAAGCTTAAGCATAAGTATAAATGTTAATATTGAATTTATTGTGGATGTTATGATGTGATAAGGATGGACTTTGGTTGTATAAATGGATTGGGGTTGTTTGGTGATGAATTGGAGTGATATAAAATTTGGGTAATCACGTAAACATAGCCGTCGTAATGTCCGATTTACTTTAGACTGCTTTTGTTCATAACATTAGGACCCGAGAACTCCCTGCTAGATTTTTACCATTGCCATTTTTAGATAGTTCATGTTACGAGCTTCGTTTTGATATGTAGTTCGTTTGATTCCGATGTACGGTTTAGGAGAAACGACCGTTTTAAGTAACGGCGTTTCGCGAACAAAACATTTCCCCTTGCCTTACTTTGAAACCTTGGTTAAAGACCTTAAAGGACTAATTGGAGTATGAAACAATTGTGTTAATTGGATTAGGCAGTTGGTAAGGTACTCGCGAAAGAATCGCCTTAAAACTCGTAATGGTTAATTTATTAAAAATGGTGGAGCTGAGGGTACTCGAGTGACTTAAGAGAATCAGTAAGCGCAAAACGAGCGTTAGAGTCTAAGTTGGTTAAAGTATAGATTTACAAGTGACTTTGGTTTAATTCCAACTTACTTGTTGTTTATAGGTTACCAGACTCTTCCCGAGCCATTTGTAACCCCCAGTCACTCAGGCAAGTTTTCTACCCGTTATACTGTTGTTGTGATGTATACACTTGTATATGCATTATCTTGTAATAGATGCATGATGGTTATATTAGCAAATTCTTGCGATATATTGTAGCATGTGATATGGTACATATGCATGCCTGTTTCGTATTCTTGCCATATATATCTGTTGGTTCAGTTGATAATACATATGCTAGAGAATAGCGGTAATTTGCATATACCCTTAGTATAGGGACCCAAAGGTGAAAACATTTTCTAAACCCGGGAGTCGAGGATCCCGAGTAGATTTTATATATATATATATATTTTATATATATATATATATATATGGTAATAGTTTTCAAAACTATTAATCGAATAAGGTTTATTCGATAATTTTATTTTATTAATGAATATTATCTTGAATATTCATTCGAGGACTTATGACTCATTTATATTATTTATTGAATATTACTTGGATATTCATTTGAGGATGTATGACTCCTTTATTTTATTTAATGAATATTATTTATAATATTCATTCGAGGTATTATGACTCCGCTTATTATTTATTAATATTCTTTATTTATTAAAGAATAATATTCGATAATCAAACTTACTTTTGATATTCAAATAAAGATATTACTTTCGTATAAGTATATCTTTGATTATTTACTATTCATTTCAAGTATAAGTTTTCCAACTTCTACCTCAATTATTCTTTATGGGAATATTATTTAAATAATAATATTCAGATATTTCTTTTATATTGAGACTGATTTACTTTATTAAATCAGCATTATTCCAAACACTCTTTAAAGTGTTTTCGAGTCTTTAAAATGATTTTCAAAAATTAGAGCGGATCCCAAACTCATTTTATATATTTAAGATCTTCCTTTTTAAAAAAGGGGATTTAAATACTCGCTCAAAACCTAAGGGATCCGGCTCTGTGGTGTGTTTTATATTCGCAACAAGGTTGCTGTCTTGATAAAAGAGTTTGTAATTACTTACCCAATACTCAAGATCCTACCACATCTCAAGAAATATCAGAACATGCATCTAGCTCTTCAAGTTCTGATTCGTCAAGTTCTGATAAGCCAAGTTCTGATAGTGCTGAAAATCTAAATACGGAAGAATCCAACTCAGAGAGCATAGTTTCAGGGGGAGCATCAGAAAATGAAAGTGAAGATAGCATGGATCATGGGGGAGCATCCAGTTCTAGAGAAAACCTTCCATCTGCAAGGAAGTGGACAAAATCACATACACCTGATTTGATAATTGGAAATCCTGATGCAGGTGTCAGAACTAGAACAGGTACTTCAAATGAATGTCTCTACAATTCTTTTCTCTCTCAGACTGAGCCAAAGAAAGTGGAAGAAGCTCTTCAAGATGCTGATTGGGTGCAAGCAATGCAGGAAGAGTTGAATGAATTTGAAAGAAACAAAGTCTGGACCCTAGTGCCAAGACCAAAAAATAGATATGTTGTTGGTACAAAGTGGGTATTCAGAAACAAAACTGACAGTGATGGCATAATTACAAGGAATAAGGCAAGGCTGGTTGCAAAAGGATATTCTCAACAGGAGGGAATTGATTATGATGAAACATTTGCACTAGTTGCTAGGTTAGAAGCCATAAGGATATTTTTGGCTTATGCTGCTCACAAAAAGTTTAATGTCTTTCAAATGGATGTGAAAAGTGCTTTTCTCAATGGAGAATTGGAGGAAGAGGTATATGTTGAACAACCTCCAGGTTTTGTAGATACCAAACATCCAGATTATGTCTACAGGCTTGATAAAGCACTTTATGGACTTAAGCAAGCTCCTAGAGTATGGTATGAGACTTTAGCTCAGTTTCTTCTGGAAAGTGGATTCAATAGAGGGACAATAGACAAAACACTGTTCTACCTCAACCATGGAAAGGACCTACTTCTGGTCCAGATTTATGTTGATGATATCATTTTTGGATCTACAAATGACAAACTTTGCAAGAAGTTTGCCAAACTAATGCAGTCAAGATATCAGATGAGTATGATGGGGGAACTTAGCTATTTTCTGGGCCTTCAAGTCAAGCAGAATGAGGAAGGCACTTTTATTTGTCAAACCAAGTACACCAGAAACTTGCTGAAGAAATTTGGAATGCAAGATTGTTCAAGTGCATCCACTCCAATGGCCACTGCTACAAAACTGGATAAGGATACTGGTAAATCAGTAGATATTACTGACTACAGAGGTATGATTGGCTCTCTACTCTATCTAACTGCTAGTAGACCTGATATCATGTATGCTACCTGTCTTTATGCAAGATTTCAAG
Organism: Apium graveolens; assembly: GCF_009905375.1. Lineage (NCBI taxonomy): Eukaryota > Viridiplantae > Streptophyta > Magnoliopsida > Apiales > Apiaceae > Apium > Apium graveolens. The sequence goes on along the minus strand of NC_133654.1, from coordinate 238,201,639 downwards.
CAGATCCAAGAGAACCTCACTTAACAGCTGTAAAAAGAATCTTTAAGTATCTTAAAGGAACAGCTGCTCTGGGATTATGGTATCCTAGAGAATCAGATTTTAAACTAATAGGTTACTCAGATGCAGATTTTGCAGGGTGCAAAATTGACAGGAAAAGCACAAGTGGAAGCTGCCAATTTCTTGGAGGCAGATTGGTTTCTTGGTACAGCAAGAAACAAAAGTCAATTTCCACATTAACTGCAGAAGCAGAGTATATTGCTGCAGGAAGCTGTTGTGCACAGATTCTTTGGATGAAGAATCAGTTACTGGATTATGGGTTAACATATTTCAAAATCCCTATTTACTGTGATAATCAAAGTGCTATTGCTATGACAGGTAATCCAGTTCAACACTCAATGACAAAGCACATCAGCATCAGGTACCACTTCATCAGGGAACATGTGGATGAAGGTACAGTGGAATTGCATTTTGTTCCCACAGATCAACAACTGGCAGATATCTTCACAAAACCACTATGTGAAGCTACTTTTACAAAATTGGTAAATGAACTTGGAATGGTTTCAGGTTCTTTCTCTAAATCTGCTTAGTCTTGTTATGTGTTATCAGACTTTATGCTCAGTATTTACAGAATTAATCTCATTGTATATTCTGTGCTTAATTGATAAATGTCTTTAAGTACTGACTGTTGTCTGATATATGTTTCTAAACTCTGATAAGTGATATGTCTGTTCTAGTACCTATTCAATCCTATGAGGATAACTGTGCTAGATATTGACCTAGTAGTCTTCAATAAACAAATGATTCCATGTAAGAAGAAATTATTTCAGTGGAAATCTTATGACACTAGCAAATTCTGATAATTGAGCTTAGTTAAGTTTACTTTGTATATCTTATTACTAAGTCACAAATTGGAATAATGCTACTCATCTGTTAAGTTCTGATACTAGTAAAACTGTTGAATGTACTAAGTGCTGATAAACCTCACTTATCAAAAGAAAAAGCAAAAGATCAAAGAATAAAATCAGGTACTCCTTTGAGATCTAGAGTAAAAATGTGGAAGGGACGACCCAAGTGCATTGCTGGTATTAAGTAAATATGCATTAGAAAAGCAAAATATTTTCTTGGTGACTTTTCACACTCTATGATTACTGGAGAAATACTCTGATAATAGCATAAATTCTGATAAACAGTCGTGACTCACTTACACTGAGAAGCCACTGTAAAATAGAATTTCAAAAGATGCATAAAATTAGCACAAAACAGTTGAGGTGGACTCAAGCATGAACTTATTCATCAGTAGGTTTCAGGACAATGACAGCTCTTTAGCAAAATTTTAGTTATGCCTTATTTCTAAGATGTACTGAAGTGAATCAGACTTTACTCTTTGTCTGTTATTTAGCTTAATGCACACACTAATCACTCCATCTGAATGATGAAAATTTCTGTGGTGGTCTATGTTATTTTAGATAAACAGTCATTGTGTCATTATTGCACAAATTCTGAGGACAAGTTCTAGTTACACGTTCTGATGATTAAGTTCTGACGTCTATAACTCAGAACTTGTATGAGGATTTACTAAGATGGGCATTCCTTTTTCGAGTTAAGAAATTATGTTCTGATGACTGTTAAGTTCTGGTATAGGTCTAAGTTCTGATTTCTCAGTCTAATCCTTTACTTGGCTTATCTGTGAATAAAATTTGATAACAGTCTCAGTTCGAACTAGAATATGTTGAAGTGGAAGATTAATAGTCACTATGATTAGGATTAATGGTATCCGTACTTGAACAGTCCACTGTTTCTTGTGTCTTGTGCGGTCTAGACCATGATTCCTCTTTCCAATGAATGTTATTCTTTTTCAAAGTCTAGGGAGACGAGGTAGAATTAATTCTACCTGTCAGCATTAAATATCTTTGCGTCTCCTGGCATTCTCTTGCCTATATAAACAACCACTTCACATTAGTCTTCTCATCACACTTTTATCACAAATTCAGTCTTGTTTTTCATTTACTATCACAAATGGCTGAATTTGTCTGGTTCTACAATTACGGTGATGAGACTGTGCATGTCTTTTTGAATGGAATTCCAACTCCCTACCCTATCACCAACATCCCTCACAATCTCTGGATTCAATTTCCAGAGGTTATCAAACGTGATCTGGTGGCCGTTCGAAGAGACCTTCTGTAATAACCCCAATTTTTGGAGATTTTTGAAACCCGGATGAATAGTAACTTTTGCTGACAATGCTGATTAAGAAAAATTATCAGACCACGATATATAGGAGTACTGTTATGGAAATTCTAAGATCGTATTAGTATTCCATAAAGAAAATAAATGTATGTAAAAGCTGTCGGATTTTGAAAACGAGCACTTTTATTTTTCCCCGAGATTTCCACCAGACATTAAGGGATTTAAGAAATTAATATTAAGATGAAGAATTTTAAATTCAAGGATTATAAAGGAGAATTAATTTAGGTATTAAAAATACTAAGAAGATTTTATCAATAAAACCATTAAGGTATTTAACCAAACGATCAACGAGATTGAGTGATAACCGGACAAAGAAATGAATAACGACTCTTGTAAATACCTTTGCAAGTGGCAAGGCAAGTGGATGGTTGATCAAACAAGAAACCAAGTGATAGTTAGGAAGGAATGGCTAGTTAATTATATAGTTAACTAGGGATGATCTCATCTCACCACAAATCACCAACACATGGCAAATGGTGAGATCATCTTCCACTAACTCCTTTGTTTATTATTAACCTAGCAAAATATCAAGAGAACCCATCATTATCCACCACATTATTCCACCAACACAAGAAAGCAAAAGCATTTCCTCCCCCATTTCCATTGCTCTCGGCCAAAACAGAACCAGCACACTAAAACTGCTGTATCTCCTTCATTTCTCACTCAAATATTGTGTTCTATAGCTCATTGGAAAGGTATTGAGATGTCCTACAACTATTGTTCACAAGTCTCGTCCAAATAATCATGGTAAGACCCTAATTTTTACAGTTCTTTAAATCGGACTTTTAGAAACTTCAAAGCCTAACTTTGTGTTCTTGATTTCTTTGGAAAGATCAAGCTTGTAGGAGGCTCCCTAAGGCTTCCTAGCAACTTAACACCTCCCAAGGAAGGTATAAACTTCAAACTCTAGCCTTTACTTTATTTGTTAGTAAGTTTAATGGTTGGTTTTGTGAAATGAGAAGCATGGATTGTGATTATTAGTAGTTTGGTTTGATTTGGAAGTGTTTTGGTAATTGAAGCTTGATTATAGTTCATAGGTCTTGATTGTGGTTGTTTGAGTTGAAAACCTTGGAGATTATGGACTGATGTGGTATGGTTTAGGTGAAGTTTTGTTGTATTGATGGTTATGAGTTGGTTGGTGGTTAATTGGAGTAGTTTAAACATTGGTAATCGCGTAAACATAGCCGTCGTAATGTCCGATTTACTTTAGACTGCTTTTGTTCATAACATTTGGACCCGAGAACTCCCTGCTAGATTATGACCATTTCCATGTTTAGATAGTTCATGTTACGAGCTTCATTTTGATATATAGTTCATTTGATTCCGATGTATGGTTTAGGAGAAACGACCGTTTTAAGTAACGGCGTTTCGCGAACGAAACTTTTCCCCTCGCCTTACTTTGAAACATAGGTTAAAGACCAAAAAGGGTTAATTAGTGTATGAAACAATTATGGTAAGAGTGTTAGGCAGTTGGTAAGACACTCGCAAAGGAATCGCCTTAAAACTTGTAATGGTTAAATTATAAAAAATGGTGGAGCCGAGGGTACTCGAGTGACATAAGAGAATCAGTAAGCGCAAAGCGAGCGTTAGAGTCTAAGGTAGTTAGAGTATAGATTTACAAGTGACTTTGGTTTAATTCCAACTTACTTGCTGTTTATAGGTTACCAGACTCGTCCCGAGCCTTTTATCACCCCCAGTCGCTCAGGCATGTTTTCTACCCGTTATACTGTTGTTGTGATGTATATGTGTATATGCATGATCCTGCGATAAATGCATATTTGTTATTAGCAAATTCTTGCGATATATTGTAGCATGTGATATGGTATATATGCATGCCTGTTTCATATTCTTGGATTATATATATGTTGGTTAAAATGCTTACAATTGCATAATACCTATGCTAGAGATAAGCGGTATTTGAATTTACCCTTAGTATAGGGGATCAAAAGGTGAACATATTTCTAAACCGGGAGTCGATGTTCCCGAGTATAATATATATATTTTTATATATATATGGTTATAGTTTTCAAAACTATTAATCGAATAAGGTTTATTCGATAACTTTAACTTTATTTTATTATTGAATATTATTTCGAATATTCATCCGAGGGCTTATGACTCAGTTTATATTATTTAATGATTATTAATTGGATAGTCATTTGAGGATGTATTGACTCCTTTATTTTATTTAATGAATATTATTTATAATATTCATTCGAGGTATTATGACTCCGCTTATTATTTAATAATATTCTTTATTTTATTAAAGAATAATGTTTCGATAATCAAACTTATTTTCGATTATTCAAATAAAGATAGTACTTTCGTATAAGTATATCTTTGGTTATTTAATACTCATTTCAAGTATAAGTCTTACAACTTCTACTTCAATTATTTGTATAAAGATTATTCTTTATGGGAATATTATTTGAATAATAATATTCAGATATTTTCTAATATATTGGGACTGATTTACTTTATTAAATCAGCATTACTCCAAACACTCTTTAAAGTGTTTTCGAGTCTTCAAAATGATTTTTAAAAGTTAGAGCGGATCCCAAAACTCATTTTTATATTTAAGATCTTCCTTTTAAAAAGGGGATTTAAATACTCGCTCAAAACCTGAGGGATCCGGCTCTATGGTGTATTTTATATTCGCAACAAGGTTGCAGTTTTGGTAAATGAATTGATTACTTACCCAACGTTCGGGAAGTAAGTCCATCTATTGAGTCAGCATAAGCAACATGGGCTCAGTGGGCATCCATGACAGTGTAAGTAGCTCAGTGGGAGTCCATCAAATGTATAAGTGGCTGAGTGGCAGTCCAGCATAAGGTCCTATTGCGACCAGGGTGATGACCAGTGGGGAATTCGTCCATCTACTAGTAGAAAAGGTTACTTATTGGTATCTTTGCCTGATCAGCAAGATATCAGGTTTATGCCAAAATCCTTTCCCTTTCCAAATTTATTGGATATTGCAATTCTGTTCATACTTTACATGACAGAGGTTTTCAGGAAATGTATGTATATATATAGGTGTATATATATATATATATCGGGACTTAATGAAGTATATCATAACTTCATTTCCTTCAAAATATTTCAAAGATTGAATCTATTCAAGTCTTATCTTGTAGTCTCATCAGTGTGATGAACTTTTGAAACTAATTATAACTTGAACGGTGGTAGTTCAAGTAGTATTTGGAAAAGATATAAGTATATTGGAGTATCTTGTAGCTTCATCTTTTAAACTTATATCTAGTAAATGATTATCTTATGAATGACAAAGATTTTCAGAAAAACGTTGAGACAAGGTTAGATATATGAGATCACCTTGCAACGATATTTTTATACAGTTATATACTGGAACTCTGTGTGTATTATGCATGGAAGAGGACTTCCAATATTTTGAAAAGTATATATATATATATACTGAATATTTTGCGACTTCATCGCATTAAGATATCAACTTGGTTCATTTCTTCTTAACCAAGACTTTCTTGAGTACTATGAGAATGCTCATATATTGTAAGTTATTATAAATATTATTTTGGTGGGCTTGCTGCTCACCCTTGCTTTCTTCTTTCATCACACAACATCAGATAGGCAAGATGAACAGGACCAAGCTCCTAATTCGCGAGCGGATAGGAAACGTTCCGCAGTTTCCTATAGGCGTTGATGTCGCTGTAGCTGAGGTAGGAACTACTAATAGGCTAGGCTTTCAACTTTTGATGTATCAGATTATGTATATTTATGAATTGTAATAATGGCAAAGAAAATGTAAATTATTCAGAACACCTTTTAAGGTGTATTGGCAGATAATTGTGGAATAAAATGACTTGTGATTATTTTTGGATGTTCATCTCTGAGACTATAACGTGTGGTGTGTGTGTTTATTGTGGGGTCACAGTACAGAGTAGTTGATTAATTATTAAGATTGGGTATTATTAAGGGAAATGGAACTTGTGACAACCCGGATCCCCGACCCCGGATTTGGGGGTGTTACAGAAGTGGTATCAGAGCTAAGCGTTATAAACCTCAGAGATGATGTGACGTTAAGATAATAAGTTCACTAAGATAATAAGAACTCTTGCCAAGTTCATAGTCGGACTACCTAATGTAGTACTGACAGTTAAAACCCTTATGGGAACCCTTATAAATATCGTGATAGAAGCGTAGTTCGTTATCGTATATGGCAGCGGGACACCGAACCCTGAGGTTGAGGAGCAACAACGCGATGATGTTTTATTAGTTATTGGAGATCAGATTGTGGATCCAATGGAACACCCTAATGAGGGACCGGATGATGTTCATATTGAGGATGTAGCGGTTGAGGATGTTGTCCTAGAAGGGATTGTTGCTGAGAAGAATCCCGTGGAGGGTCCTGACAAGAATGAATAAAGGACCACTGAGGAATTGATGACCATGGTTAGGGGAATTACCAGAGGTAGGATTGGCTGGTCACTACCGGAGATTCGTTCAAGTTTGTAAAGATAGTAGCCCCTTTAACGCGCTTACTCGTAAGACTAAGAAGTTTGAATGGACAGAGAAATGCGAGAACAGCTTTCAAGAACTGAAGCAAAGATTGGTGATGGCCCCTATGTTGGCGTTGCGGATGGAAAAAAGGAGATTTTGTGATTTGTAGTGACGCTTCGCACAGGGCTTAGGGTGCGTGCTTATGCAGCACGGTAAGGTAATCACGTACGCGTCAAGACAATTAGGGGAATATAACATTTGATATCCCCGCCCATGAGCTTAGGCTCGTGGCAATAGTTTTACCCTAAAGATTGGACGCACTACTTGTATGGGAGAGAAGTGCGGGATTTACACAAACCATAGGAGCTCTAGTACATTTTCACGTAGAAAGAGCTCAACATACGCCAGAGGAGGCGGTTAGAGCTAATCAAGAATTATGATTGGGAGATTCTTTATCATCCAGGGAAAGCCAAAATGGTGGGTAATGCCCTTAGTGTAAAGGAGAGACTCAAGATGATAATGTCTTTGGGAGAGTTGATAAGAGATTTTGAGAAAATGGAAATAGATATGAAGGTAACCAGAGCCGGTACCGAAAAGCTGTTTGAGATTGCAACACAGTCCGAATTATTGGAAAAGAACATATTGTGCCAGAAAAAGTGATGAATGAAGGCAGAGAGTCAATGATTAGATAAAGATTAATATCGAGAAAAAAATGATAAGGGGATAATGAGGTATTCCTACAGAATTTGGGTTCCAAATGTTCAAGAGCTTAAAGATGGGATCTTAGATGAAGCTAGTTTGAGGAATAAGATTTAGAGCTAACCCTGAACGTGATAGTCAGGGAGGTCGCCATCAAGATAGAAAGAACCCATAACATAATGAAGTGGAAAATGAGGATTTAAAACATGAAGGATGACCCCGATTACGGGGAGGAGGAGGAAATGTTCAGACTAAGGAAATAGAAGTCGAGTAAGGAAAGGAGAACCGAGACGGTACTCCTATATGATAATTTATGGACCTTTCTAGACAGAACTTAGACTATTATCCCAAACCACCACCCTGAGTAAACAATGCGGTGAGAAATTCTTTCAAGACGTTTAAGTTGCTAAGCTCTCAGAGTTCCAGGGAACAAGCTGACCCAGTCGAGGCAAGAGCCTGGCTAAAGGAAATATAGGAATCATTTGAGATTCTAAATGATTGATGAACCACAAAAGACTGTTTTTGTCACTTACCCTCCTAAGAGAGAGACCACCCGCTGGTGAAAGACCAAGGAAGGCACAGAGCAAGAGATTATAATAAACTGATTTAAGTTCAGTCAATTGTTTTCGGGAAAGTAATTCCCAAGGTTATGGAGATAGTGTAAAAGCTTTAGAGCCAGAACAAAGGCAGACGAGTATGATGAATTATGAATCTAAGTTGTAAAAGTTATCAAGATTTGTTCTGAGGACACGAATCCAGAATGACGGGATGTTTGAAATCAATGCTTATGTTGTGTTGGTTCATGAAATAATGACAAGAGAAAGGAAAATAAAAGAAACTGAAGTGGAAAGGAATATAAAGGCAATAAAGTTTGAGGTATGATAAGGGAATTGGGTATGAGGAAACCCTAAAGACTCGTAACAATAGAAATAGAAAAGTATGCATTCGTAAGGATGAGGGTGATTCACCATGAGTTAAAATTGATGGTTGAAGGCATAAGAGATACATATATTTTATCCCCTGTAAGTCGGGAGGATTCGAGGAAACCTTGAGATAGTTCGAAGGATAAATAATGAGACGCGGATAGACTGAGGAGACAAGGAAGTAAGAATTAGGAAAATTGGATGAAGGAAGTGACCTTCAAGAATGTGAAGTGTAAGACCGGTGGCTTGATACCCAGAAAGGGAGACGCCAGGTATGAAAGATATCCCAACATTGAGATGACTGTTGAGATAAACAACAAAAGTAAATAAGGAATTATTAAGAAGAAGTTCACGTTGAACACGACCAATATCTTCCAGAACATCCTTGTTATCGTTACCAGATTAGGCAAGAAAAGCGGATAACTGTTGTTATCTTTTGGAGGCCATTTTGATTAACCTCATTTTGTATACAGATGTTATTGTGCAATTAGGCATATACTATCGAGGTGGGAATGATTGAATAAGACACCCTTATCAGGGATATATGACTTGATTTATCCATGGAAGGATGCAGGTACCTTTTAAAGGTGGAATTACGGATAGAACATCGGTAACTTAAATGAATCCTAGGGGAATGCATAAGGTTGGCATTTCACCCTTAATAGGGACAATATGAGTTTTGACAGTATGATTTGGAAAGGGTTAAGGTAACAACAACCTTTATGAATCAGTGGAGAAATTTTTCAGAAGTATATAGACAATGGTTTTAGTATTAGTAAATGGTATTTTGATATGCCCTGTATCTAGGGAATACAGGAGGAACAATTCAAGGATAACCTTAGAGGTTTTACAAGGAGAAGGTAATATTCAAAATTCTCAAAAAAATAGAAATGATGATAAAGGAAATATGACGTAATTATAATGATGCCAAGTGGGGCACGTGTTAAACCACGAGAAGGTATGGATCGAACCAGTAATGGTCGAAGTTGTTCAGGGCAATTAGGACTTGAGATAAAAAGATGTTCTAAGTATGATTGAGAGTCAGTCATGACAGTGATTAACCTCTAAAGATTGAGGCAATAACTTATGGAAAAATGGTGATATTTTTTTTATTTACTCATCAGATATTAAAGAAAAGCATTTTCACATAAGCTGTGATTGAAATAAGGTAGAAAATTTATTTGGAGGTGGTTAAAATGACATTGACTGTAAGGAAATTTTACTATCAGGAAAGGCCAAAGAGGTGGCCGACACTTAAAGGTAAGAGGATAATTATAGGCGCTTGTGCCAAAGGAATACAGTGATGATGGTTAAATCTATGAAGGTTGTATTATGGTTTGGAAGATTGACATTCCTTCTGATGACTGTGCAGTACCCAACCGTAATAGTAGTTGGTAAAGGTTTAATTCGTGTAATTGCCATGAGCAGGCTATCTATCTCAGGAGATACTATCTTGAGAATGAGCCTGGACCATGTTTAAAAAAAAAAGGACTAAACAAACCTTTGAGTTAAGTCTTCTATTGAAGGCATATGATTAAGAATGGTATTAACCTGCTATCATTGCTTTCATTGAAACTCTTCTGCAATTTTATCTGCTTCACGTCATGAATGTACGTCAGGATCAGGAGTGTTCTTCATGAATCAAGAACGGTGATCATGTTACCTCCTTAGAAGAATTCGATATGATATGAATGGACTCCGTATGGTTAGCTATTAAAACTTCATGGAAAATGAATGACTACAGTAGGTCAAACGGTGGGCCATAGTAATGCAGGAATGATTCTGAGAGTGATGAGCTGATTACTTACAAACCGTGAGAGTTGTATTGGAATGGATGTTGAGAGTAAGTACCACTAATTCGGGTCGTGGTGGTGTATAAGTTATCATTGATAGACTAATTAAGTCGATTATCTACCTATGATATATTTATTCCTTCTTATCGATAAAGAGTAGTATTACCCATACGAGAAGGTTGCGGTATAGAAATGGATTCTAGTAACGATGAGGTCTAGAATGAGATCCCAGATTCGATTTTCGATATCGAGGGAGTTTCAAAGGTGATTGTGTATAAGCTCGAGGAAGAGCATGGGTCCATAGAATGATGGACAGAATGGCGAAAATATTTAGGCATGTGAAATGCGATGCTATAATACTTGATGTTGATATAAATACATATATGTTTCGTTCTCCCTATGACAAACCTCTATAGTTCAGAGGTAGGTTCCAAGCCAGATATTTGTGGCAGTATATTTTTCATATATACAATTATCTTCAATTCGTTCTTTTCTCTTCTTTTCATTTCATGTAAGCTGAGAAGAACAACCCTTCCAGAAAGGGGAGGTATTACCGAATGACTATCTATCTGTGTGATAGAAGCCTAGTAGGATACCATCTATTGTTTAATTGCTTGTCAAGTACTAAAGGCTGGCCACCTTCTGTACTAACTATGCGATATAACAAGTGTTCATGATCATAGTGATCTCTCAATAAATTCTTTTACTTCTATATGAAGGATTAAGCTTTCGAAAATAGAAACAGCTGAAAAAGGAGTAATAAAGTTGTGGTAGTATTCGGAATGGAAACACATTCGTGATACTAAGGTTGGCATGGTTATTAAAAGGTTATAGAACGCTAACGAGCACAAGTATAACCAGTATAATATTAGGAACGGAAGGTAGTAGCGATTACGAACTGGAAAAGAATGGGTATTGAGAAGCAAAAGCTCTAATGTTAAAAGCTATAATGAGAGTCTGTGCAATAGACTTGAAAGAATTTGGAATGATCACTTAACATAGATTGAGTTTTCTTACGATAATAGATCATATGTCAGTATTGAGATATCACCTTATGAGATCCTTGAGGGAAGACAATGTCGATCTCCCTTATGTTAGGATGAAGTTGTAGAGCGCAAGATGCTCGGACCCGCATAGTCCAAAGGATCAGGATATAATAGATTTTAATCAGAGGACGGCTGGTAGTAGCCCAAGATGGGAACACGAAGTATGTTGATTTGACATGAAGGACAAGGAATAGGAAGTGGGGGACCTAGTGTTGTTATAGGTATTCCCTTGGAAAGGAAGGATGAGGTTCGGAAAGAAAGGGAAGCTAAGTCCACGAATTATTGGACCCTTGGATATATTAAGACATATTGGGAAGATAGCATATGAGCTAGCCCTACCCCCGAATATGTAGCAAGTTCATAACGTGTTCCACGTATCAATGTTAAGAAAATGTAATTCAGATGCTAGATAAATAGGGGCATATGAGCGCATAGACATTAACCAGACGTAACCTATATGAGAGCAACCAGGAAGGGTTATAGATCGAAAAGGGACAAGTGCTTAGGAGAAGGGTTATCAAACTAGTCAGAGTTTGGTGGTAGAACCATAATGTAGAAAATTGACTAGAGAGTTAGAAGGCACAATGCTAGAAAAGCATCCCCAACTGTTTTCTATCTGATTCCGGGACGGAATCCTTTTAAGGAGGGGGGACTGTAATAACCCCAATTTTTGGAGATTTTTGAAACCCGGATGAATAGTAACTTTTGCTGACAAATGCTGATTAAGAAAAATTATCAGACCACGATATATAGGAGTACTGTTATGGAAATTCTAAGATCATATTAGTATTCCATAAAGAAAATAAGTGTATGTAAAAGCTGTCGGATTTTGAAAACGAGCACTTTTTATTTTTCCCCGAGATTTCCACCAGACATTAAGGGATTTAAGGAAATTAATATTAAGATGAAGGATTTTAAATTCAAGGATTATAAAGGAGAATTAATTTAGGTATTAAAAATACCAAGAAGATTTATCAATAAAACCATTAAGGTATTTAACCAAACGATCAACGAGATTGAGTGATAACCGGACAAAGAAATGAATAACGACTCTTAGTAAATACCTTTGCAAGTGGCAAGGCAAGTGGATGGTTGATCAAACTAAGAAACCAAGTGATAGTTAGGAAGGAATGGCTAGTTAATTATATAGTTAACTAGGGATGATCTCATCTCACCACAAATCACCAACACATGGCAAATGGTGAGATCATCTTCCACTAACTCCTTTGTTTATTATTAACCTAGAAAATATCAAGAGAACCCATCATTATCCACCACATTATTCCACCAACACAAGAAAGCAAAAGCATTTCCTCCCCCATTTCCATTGCTCTCGGCCAAAACAGAACCAGCACACTAAAACTGCTGTATCTCCTTCATTTATCACTCAAATATTGTGTTCTATAGCTCATTGGAAAGGTATTGAGATGGTCTACAACTCTTGTTCACAAGTCTCGTCCAATAATCATGGTAAGACCCTCATTTTTACAGTTCTTTAAATCGGACTTTAGAAACTTCAAAGCCTAACTTTGTGTTCTTGATTTCTTTGGAAAGATCAAGCTTGTAGGAGGCTCCCTAAGGCTTCCTAGCAACTTAACACCTCCAAGGAAGGTATAAACTTCAAACCCTAGCCTTACTTTATTTGTTAGTAAGTTTAATGGTTGGTTTTGTGAAATGAGAAGCATGGATTGTGATTATTAGTAGTTTGGTTTGATTTGGAAGTGTTTTGGTAATTGAAGCTTGATTATAGTTCATAGGTCTTGATTGTGGTTGTTTGAGTTGAAAACCTTGGAGATTATGGACTGATGTGGTATGGTTTAGGTGAAGTTTTGTTGTATTGATGGTTATGAGTTGGTTGGTGGTTAATTGGAGTAGTTTAAACATTGGTAATCGCGTAACTATAGCCGTCATAATGTCCGATTTACTTTAGACTGCTTTTGTTCATAACATTTGGACCCGAGAACTCCCTGCTAGATTATGACCATTTCCATTTTAGATAGTTCATGCTACGAGCTTCGTTTTGATATGTAGTTCATTTTGATTCCGATGTACGGTTTAGGAGAAACGACCGTTTTAAGTACGGCGTTTTCGCGAAACGAAACTTTTCCCCTCGCCTTACTTTGAAACATAGGTTAAAGACCAAAAAGGGTTAATTAGTGTATGAAATAATTATGGTAGAGTGTTAGGCAGTTGGTAAGACACTCGCGAAGGAATTGCCTTAAAACTTGTAATGGTTAAATTATAAAAAATGGTGAGCCGAGGGTACTCGAGTGACTAAGAGAATCAGTAAGCGCAAAGCGAGCGTTAGAGTCTAAGGTAGTTAGAGTATAGATTTACAAGTGACTTTGGTTTAATTCCAACTTACTTGTTGTTTATAGGTTACCAGACTCGTCCCGAGCCTTTTATCACCCCCAGTCGCTCAGGCAAGTTTTCTACCCGTTATACTGTTGTTGTGATGTATATGTGTATATGCATGATCCTGCGATAATGCATATTTGTTATTAGCAAATTCTTGCGATATATTGTAGCATGTGATATGGTATATATGCATGCCTGTTTCATATTCTTGGATTATATATATTTGGTTAAAATGCTTACAGTTGCATAATACCTATGCTAGAGATAAGCGGTATTTGAATTTACCCTTAGTATAGGGGATCAAAAGGTGAACATATTTCTAAACCGGGAGTCGATGTTCCCGAGTATAATATATATATTTTTATATATATGGTTATAGTTTTCAAAACTATTAATCGATAAGGTTTAGTCGATAACTTTAACTTTATTTTATTATTGAATATTATTTCGAATATTCATCCGAGGGGCTTATGACTCAGGTTATATTATTTAATGATTATTAATTGGATAGTCATTTGAGGATGTATTGACTCCTTTATTTTATTTAATGAATATTATTTATAATATTCATTCGAGGTATTATGACTCCGCTTATTATTTAATAATATTCTTTATTTTATTAAAGAATAATGTTTTCGATAATCAAACTTATTTCGATTATTCAAATAAGATAGTACTTTCGTATAAGTATATCTTTGGTTATTAATACTCATTTCAAGTATAAGTCTTACAACTTCTACTTCAATTATTTGTATAAAGATTATTCTTTATGGAATATTATTTGAATAATAATATTCAGATATTTTCTAATATATTGGGACTGATTTACTTTATTAAATCAGCATTACTTCCAAACACTCTTTAAAGTGTTTTCGAGTCTTCAAAATGATTTTTAAAAGTTAGAGCGGATCCCAAACTCATTTTTATATTTAAGATCTTCCTTTTAAAAAGGGGATTTAAATACTCGCTCAAAACCTGAGGGATCCGGCTCTATGGTGTATTTTATATTCGCAACAGGTTGCAGTTTTGGTAAATGAATTGATTACTTACCCAACGTTTGGGAAGTAAGTCCATCTATCGAGTCGGCATAAGCAACATGGGCTCAGTGGGCGTCCATGATAGTGTAAGTTGGCTCAGTGGGAGTCCATCAAATGCATAAGTGGCTGAGTGGCAGTCCAGCATAAGGTCCTATTGCGACCAGGGTGATGACCAGTGGGGATTCATCCATCTACTAGTAGAAAAGGTTACTTATTGGTATCTTTGCCTGATCAGCAAGATATCAGGTTTATGCCAAAATCCTTTCCTTTCCAAATTTATTGGATATTGCAATTCTGTTCATACTTTACATGACAGAGGTTTTCAGGAAACGTATGTATATATATAGGTGTATATATATATATATATATCGGGACTTAATGAAGTATATCATAACTTCATTTCCTTCAAAATATTTCAAAGATTGAATCTATTCAAGTCTTATCTTGTATCTCATCAGTGTGATGAACTTTTGAAACTAATTATAACTTGAACGGTGGTAGTTCAAGTAGTATTTGGAAAAGATATAAGTATATTGGAGTATCTTGTAACTTCATCTTTTAAACTTATATCTAGTAAATGATTATCTTATGAATGACAAAGATTTTCAGAAAAATGTTGAGACAAGGTTAGATATATGAGATCACCTTGCAACGATATTTTTATACAGTTATAAACTGGAACTCTGTGTATATATGCATGGAAGAGGACTTCCAAGATTTTGAAAAGTATATATATATACATATATACTAAATATTTTGCGACTTGGTCGCATTAAGATATCAACTTGGTTCATTTCTTCTTAACCAAGACTTTCTTGAGTACTATGAGAATGCTCATATATTGTAAGTTATTATAAATATTATTTTGGTGGGCTTGCTGCTCACCCTTGCTTTCTTCTTTCATCACACAACATCAGATAGGCAAGATGAACAGGACCAAGCTCCTAATTCGCGAGCGGATAGGAAACGTTCCGCAGTTTCCTATAGGCGTTGATGTCGCTGTAGCTGAGGTAGGAACTACTAATAGGCTAGGCTTTCAACTTTTGATGTATCAGATTATGTATATTTATGAATTGTAATAATGGCAAGAAAATTTAAATTTATTCAGAAAACCTTTTAAGGTGTATTGGCAGATAATTGTGGAATAAAATGACTTGTGATTATTTTTGGATGTTCATCTCTGAGACTATAACGTGTGGTGTGTGTGTTTATTGTGGGGTCACAGTACAGAGTAGTTGATTAATTATTAAGATTGGGTATTATTAAGGGAAATGGAACTCGTGACAACCCGGATCCCCGACCCCGGATTTGGGGGTGTTACAACAAGAATGTCAGCCATGGAAGCATCTTTACCAGCCATTCATCTTCATCAAGCCCAATAGACAGACTTACTTCAAAAACCGGTGGCTTCTCAAACCCCCTCATAACAAAAAGGGGGATAAAGGACTAAGTGAAGGGGAGAAGCTTCAAACCTTCAATTACTATCTCAAAGTCACCAGTTACAAAAAATATAGATATGATAAATGAAGCAGCAGCCAACATCAAAGCAGCTGAAATGAAGCAGTTGAAGCCAATCAACTGGGAGAAGATTGATGAGGATATACAAAAGAAGTTTGGACTAGTCAAGGAGCCAGTGAATTCAACCATCCAACACTCTCAAGTCAAGCAAATTTCTGTGAATGAGATGAGCATGGACTATCTGGAAAGGGGACAGTCATCCTGCATCAAATCTCTAAAGGCTGAAATAATTCTGAAACCAAGGGTAAATTATTCAAAATTATCATTGAAGAACCCTTTGGATACTGTGTATGAGACACCTAAGCCAGATGAAAAGAAGCTTCTGTCAAGGTCAATTGCTTTCTACAAAGATCCAGCTGATTCAGCTTCCAAAAAGAGAATTGCTAAAATTTTCAGGAATGGGAAAGAAATTTGTTTGGTGGCTGGACATCCTCAATTTGCTCAAGAAAGAGAGAAGAAAAGGCAAGAATGAATCAAGAAAAGAAGCAAGCTGCTCTAAATGCTAAAAAGGCTAAACAAAAGAAAGAGCAAATTGCTATCTTGGCCAAGCTACATGCAGTAAATTAATCACAACAAATTCCTGCTCAGCCATCTGAAATCATTGAATCTCAAGATCCAAAGAAGCAAGTTGAACAACATAAGAAGTCTCCAAGAATCAAGGAATTGGATAAAAGAACCAAAAGGAAACTGGACATTGTTGATAAGGAATTGGAGAATCAGTTTCCTAAGGAGTCCACTTCAACTACAACTCAAGCATCAAAACCCTATGTGGTATTTGAAGATATCAAGGTGGTGGATCCTTACAGGAACATTCATGGTGAACCTATTGTGCCTAAGGATGAGCCAATAGAATGGGAGAACATACCAATTCCTGATTTCAATTTACCAATCCTCAGCAAGCCAAAAAGAACAAAGTCAAGAGCAGTCAAGAAAGTGAAGTTGTCACCTCTCAAATCCAAGTCTCTAGTCAAAGCTCAATCTAAAGTCAACAAATGAGATTATATTTACTTGTGTGACATAAAGGAGTTTTCGGATCTAAACCTCTATCTAGATGAACTAGATGAAGTGAGAGGAATTGATGCATACAAAAACCTACCTGAAAGGCTAGTGTTCAAGTACAAGGGAGGAAAGGAGATTCAATGGAAACTTAATAGGATCCTTCAAGAAAGCCAAGTTGTACTGATTAGGGTTTATTCATCTTTCAAGAAGAACTTTGGGTTCAATGTTACTGCAAGAAGATTGGTACTGAAGAAGATTGAAGAACTAAGGAGTGTTAGAGCTAAAGATGCACTCCCAAAGACTCTAATCATCCCTTACACAGGGAGAAGAGTGTATCTAAGGCCCTACTGGCTGATGGAGTTCATAGATGATAAAGGTGTGAGAAGATTTTTCAGATTAGAAGACCAATTGAGCATCTCTAGCAATGAGATTCTCTTGGAAATGCAAGAAAAGCTAAATCTCTCAGAATCTGATGAACTGGAATTCCACAGGTAGCTCCAAAATCAGATTGAAGAGAACAACAGAAAGCTTGGAAAGAGATCCAGACCTTCAAGGAACTAGATATATCTGCTCAGGCTAAAGGAGCATCTTGAAAATGACTGTGAGCAAAACTTTGAACATTTTGTTAATTGAAGCACTTTTCAGTATTATCTACTTTCTTTTAAAGTTGTATTTATAGGGTATTTTGTTATCATCAAGTATCTCTTAATTTATGGCTACAATTCCAGTAGACATAAATTGGGAGAGATTGTTGTGTATATGTTGTGTACTTGATAATTTCATGAACAAAACACCTTGGTAGATTTTACTTAGTGAAAATGTAGCACTCGACGGATAAGGATTATAGTCCCGACGGATAACTCATTTCAGTCCCGACGGATGATGACTTATTATCCATCGAGTTAGTAGCTTATGTAACAATAAGTTTGTAGCACATTTCTGCATACACCTTTATATAGATTTTGTAGTAGCATATAAGTCATGTTGACTTTAACTAGATATGCAGAATAGGTTACTTAATTGTACATAAATGATGTCTTGTAATTATGCATAAATAAAATGAAGTCAAGTGCCAAATAGCTACCAACGGATGATTAACAAAGCCATCGATGGATGATCAAATAGCTATCAACAGATGATCAATATAGCAGTCGACGGATGATCAACAAAGCCATCAACGGATGATCATAAACTCGACGGATGATCATGTACTCAACGGATAAAGAATTCAAATATCTGTTGACAGTGACAACACAGTCACATGCGTCGAGTGTATGCAAATGGAATATGGTAGCCTATTCAACTGGTTTTCGAGAACAAAGGAGCATTGCCATTTCCATGCTATTATGAAGATATTCAAAGATGCTGGAATAGAGTAATGAAGTAGCATTGTATTAGACTTGATAGTTTTTGTTTTATTATCCTGTCTTATTACTTTGTAATCTTGGTGATATATAAACCAAGAAGCAGCAATAGAATAGTAACTAATGAACTAAGCAACCAAGAGAGAAACATTTGTAAGCTGTATTCTTAGCATTTCTCTCATTCTTAGTTGTTATCATTTTGTAAGCAGTTGTGAGCTTTTTGCACACAGAGTTCTCTCAATATATATTATATATCTCTGGTGGAATCATTCAAATCCACCATAAAGTTTTTAAAGACTCTTGTTTTTAATTACTTGTGTTTTGATTCATTTCAAGTAACTATTCTGCATTCTGCTAATCAATTCACACTTATATATATATTTGAGTTAGAACATTTTTATTCAAGAAAAAGTTTCAAGAATTCCATTCAACCCCTTCTGTAATTCTTGTTACATTGTTAAGGGACTAACAATTCTGATATAATTAATGCCATTTTAATTACATATTCAGGCCTTATTTTATTCCCTATCAATTTATTACATAATTTTAATTTTTGAGTAATTACAAATGCATGTTATTTAAATAATCAATTGTCTCAGTAGATGTTAATAATGAATATACATGTACATAAATCAGATATTTAGCATATAAATAATTAAAACCATCATAATTTACTAAGAAATGTGACATACGATAATTTACATGTTGACACACACACACACATTACTTAATCTTACTTTGTTAACAATAGTGTATACAAAAAAACTAACATTTTTTCATACATACATACGTTGAATTTCAAAAAGTAACATTTTTCACTAAAATCAACTTTTATATTAACAGTTGTGTAAATTTTACATTATTGTATATTATAATTACAAGTCATTCTGACTTCAGTTATGCATTTTTTATCTTTTTAAATTGAGTAAGTTAATTGTAATTTAGTCGTGAACTCAGTAATAATATAGAGCAGTACATATAGTTTATTTAAATAAAATTCAAAATTTTTGGTCAACTCTATATTGAACATATATGTTAATTTTTAGTTTTTTCTTTAAACATAGTAACGACATTCTATAGATTAACTTTAATTGTTTCATTTTAAACATACACCGACTATCTAATTTATATTTATTCATTAAATACAAATTATAGAACACAAACAAGAATATATATATTTTTCTTAATGAGCTATATTAGAAACGTTGTGTAATTTAGTAATGTCTTGTATGAAAATAATACATGTTAATAAACAATCAACTTGTATTTAATATACGTTAGACACTGTACAACATTTACGAATAAGAAAATAACTAAGAACA
This sequence comes from Apium graveolens, assembly GCF_009905375.1. NCBI lineage: Eukaryota > Viridiplantae > Streptophyta > Magnoliopsida > Apiales > Apiaceae > Apium > Apium graveolens. The sequence continues at coordinate 238,181,860 of NC_133654.1, read as the reverse complement.
TTATAATTGCATGATGCATAAAAAATTCTAGAAAATAACCCGTGACTCGCATGGGTTATTATGCTAGTTATATATATAATACAACAACATGGGAGTTTGATGACAAATTTAGTTAATATGATAATTATACCCTGTAAGGGAGAAAATACGCGCTAAAATTACATGCAAGTTTACACGTTCGCAAGTAATATAGAATTCTTTCTAGTTCGTTCCCACATAGACTGGTTTAGGTTAAGTTCAATTTATGCACTTATGCAACAATGATATGGCTATCGTTCAATGCTAAGACAAATAACAAATTGGTTTTTGATTAAACTAACATATTATACTAATTAACATTAACTAAGAGAATTGAGGTTAAATTACTTATATGAGACAAACATGGGATTCTAACTTCATTACTACTTCATTTAAAGTCATTGTTCTTAACCTTAGCATGTGTTGGTGATGACAACTAATCAGATAACATAAAACTAGTAAACGCCAACTTTCGTTGTACGAATACCCTACTACTAGACATCCACAAAAGAGATAGAAGATGAATAGACACCAATTATGTTGAGACCCTATATGTCTATAGAATTTGACAACATAAAGGTTTAATGCGTGCGTTATCTGTCGTGATTATATAGGGCAACTAAGATGGTTAAAATTACCTACGAATCATGCATAACAATTATACATGAACCTATAATTTCCAGGAATTTTTGCTTAATTCTGGGATTTTTCCTTTAATTTCTGGAATTTTCCCTTAATTCTAGGATTTTTTCCTTTAATTTCTGGAATTTTCCCTTAATTCTCGGATTTTTACATTTTTTCTTCCTTTTTTTTAATACCTCCTTTTTTGACTAGGAATCCTTTCGACCAAGATCCTGGTCGAATTAGCTTCTTGTTGGTCCTGGTCGAAGCTTTTGTCGAGGAGAACCGTTCGAGCAAAATTCCTGGTCGAATTTCGATCAGGATTTTACACCTCTTTTTTTTGCGACCAAGATTCTAACCCTTTCGGTCAAGATTTATATTCTTGATCGAATTAATCATTCTTTCCAGTCCTGGTCGAAGTTATTTTTGAGGAGGAGTGTTCGACGAGGTTTCCTGGTCGATTTTCGATCAGGATTTCACCCCCCCTTCGACCAAGACCCTGTCCTTTTCGGTCAGGATATTTTTTTTGACCGAATTAGCCCCTTTATTTTATCCTGGTCGAAGTTATTTTTCGACCTCAAGGTTTTGATCAGAATTCTAATAGGGATTTTGATCGAACCGGGTCAAGATGCCTCAATTTTGGGCCATATCTTTCCTGGGCCTACTCATTGAACCCTTTGCTGGGCTTTTTCTGAATTGGGCTTCCTTGGGCCCATGATTTTCTGGGCTGTTTCCTAGCTACATGGGCCTTCAATTCAAATATCTAGGTTTATACTTATGCATTTTTATCCTGGTCCCTCACACTGGGCTTTTCAATTGGGCCCCTTATTTTTCTGGTTTTTGAAGATAATAATTATATATATTTTCTTCCAGATTATGGGCCCTGGTACAGGGCTTTGATTTGAATATTTGGGCCCTTATCTGGGCTCGATTTATTTCCAGGCCCAACAAGACTTAATTTTATTATTTTTCCTGAATTGGGCTTTTACACTGGGCATCCATACTCCCAGGCCTAATAAGATTTGGGTTGGGCCTCCATTTCTGGAATTTCTGAAGTTCCTTCTGGATTCTTCCAGATTTTGCCAAGTATTATCTTATTTTTCTAGAATTTACTTAAATTCTTCCAAAATTTTCTAGAACTTTCCAGAATTCTCTATTTTTTGGGCCCAAATGGGCTTTTTCAAGCCCAATTTGCCCTCCCAGAGGCTATATAACAGTGAGGTGGGAGTCTGATCTCCTCACGCCTCTCATTTCATTCCTTCTCATTTCTCAAACACTCTCCTCCCCTCTCAACACTCTCAACACTCTTCCTTCTCTAAGATTTTTCCGGCCATCTTCTAAACCTTTTCTGGCCTTTTCTGTGGCGCCCTCCAAACCCGGGTCAGAAGTTTGGGGTCCACACACACACCTTATATATAACCTGCTTATAAAAATAATAAAGATAATAATAATATGCAGTGACCCTACTTACTAACTACCACGGACCGCAACAGGTTAAAGTATGCACACAAGCCAAACACACACTTATATTACAAACCGTTTAAATCCAAACTATCTAAACTCAGAACTGAGTATTAAACATTATTACAAACTTTTACAAACTCAAATTATCCCAAAAGAAGCCTACTAGCTTAACTCGATCAACCTGAACTCCTAGCTCTCGCGCTGGACTGGGGATCTTCGTTACCAACTAGTTCCTTCTTAACTGGAAAAGAACATAAACAACATCGCACAAATGAGCTAACTAGCTCAGCAAGTCACAATGACAAAACTGAGAATAATGATCATCAAATAAAAAGGGTTATGATATCGAGTGAACAATGAATTATGATTTAGAATTGGATATTATATTTTCATTTTAAAAACCAAGGTTAGGCTGCTGATCAGTCACGCACTAACCCCGAGCAAAGCACACAACACTGCTCTAACTACTGGATCCAAGGCACACATTGGCCTAACTTGACCATTATATGGTCTAACCACGAATCTGGTCCATAATTTTATAAAAATAATTCAATTCTAACATAATAACAGAATAAACAGTAATAAGCAATAAACAGAATCATTAACAATAATTGATGTTCAATAATGAAATGGTATCAATCTGCATAAGGATTAACATATCATTTTCAAAGCTTGGATGTTAGGTAATGAAATAATTGAATAACAAAGGAATCAATGTTTCAGAGTTACCAGGAATTGGTCTTTCAAATCATAAAGTACAATGGTTTGAGTATATAAGTAATTCGGTTTAGTGTTTGGTATTTAGTTTGTATGTATTTGTGGAGTAGTATCATATGTTTATGGTTCGTATCTGGGTGTACAACAATCAATGGTTTAGAAAGAATAAGGTTTACGGCTCAAGATCAATAACTGGAATTAGGGTTTAGGGTTCAGTGCTTCAAAGCACTTGCAATATAGAACAGGACTATCAATCCATTAAAATATATCTTGAAAAAGTTCAGAACACTTGCCTGGTACTAGCTTGCTATACTGCACTCACTTTCAATCACAACTGTCTTACTCCTCGACTATCTGTTTCCCTTTCCTACGCCTTGCCTCTTCTGCTCACATATCACAAGCATCTATCAATATTTAATTCATACGATTCTATTCGACATGTACTTCTATCTACCCTTCGTTTTACCCAAATCCGATTAACGGATTGAAAGTTATACTATAAACAAGTAAATATCGAATATATATACCGACAGTTAACCAACAAGTCACATATAGCACATACCACATCAAATAATCAATGATATATCATTTATAAAGAAGTCTCGGGTCATAAACAGGCTTTCGGGTATTTAAAAATGATTTTTGATACGGAATAAAATACGGTAAAGGCTATTTATAATTACGGAAAATTAGTATCCCATTGGATCATTCCGGATATAAAATGGTACGTTTATTTAGTAAAACTGATCCAAACGGTACTTGTTTTCGGGATAATTATCCAAATCAGTACAATTTGTACTGCGGTCTTGGTCTCAGCGCCTGGTTACACGTATTACGAGGTGATAATTGTGATAGTTTAATAAAAAGATCCCGTTTATCGAAAATACGAGTTTTATTGATTTACCGAAACGAATAATGTATCGAAAATATTGCGCCAGGACCCGCGCAGGACAAACCGTACGCCGGATCGAAAAAGTCGAAACATGGAAAATGCTCAGAATATTGCAATAGGTTAGGAAGAAGTTCTCGGAAGAGTTTCGGATTATAAAAACATAAAAACGGATGACGTCGGTTGGTTCCCGTTTGTATAAAATATTTTTAAATACTCGGAAAAAGATTTTATAAAATCCATATAATTCCTATAAAATCATAAATCATCACAAAAATAATCAGGAAGATATGACAATTATCTATATTTTATTTTGGACATATACAAATTAAAATACTCAGTTAATATTATTTTCAAACATCTAAACACATTTAACACTTAACAAATAATTCACAGAATAAATACTGAACACATATAATAATTATTTATTAGCAAAAATAATTACACGATATATCCCAGATAACATTTTCTCAAGCTTCCAAGCTTTCTTCCTCCTCCATTAATGGCAGACAAGGGTGCTGAGAGAGCGGCCAAGATTGTCTCAGCTTCGAAACGAGGTAACGACATTGAAATCCACTCTTCTTACATGTCTTTATTAGAAATGATTAACACTAGAGGGGACGAGTACCCTTCTAATGCACACCTTGATTCGTTTGATTATTGCAACACATGGCATAATATAGATTACGATAAGTTAAACGCATGTTATAATGTTCGTCCCCCCTTAGACTAGTTCCAGTTGACGGTGGCAATCGCACTTGCCACTGAAAACCCGACACTCTTTTTGTTTACGCAGATGCCTTTAATGCTGGGCTTAGGTTTCTTTTTCATCCTTTTATTCCCCACCTTTTAGCAGACTTGCAGATTAACCCCTGTCAGCTTCCTCCAAAAGCCTGGAGGAACATTTTATGATTCATGGTTTGTTATCTAAGGGGAGGTTTTCCTTTATCAGTAGCAGTTTTTAGGAAAATCTTCCAGTGTTATAACAGTTCTTCGAGTATTTATGGTTGGGTTTACATTAAACAAAGGCCCATGTGTAAGCACATTTTTAATAGTACCTCCATTCCCAACAATAACCAACATTAGAGGAGTAGTCTTGTTGGGTTAAGGTGGGAGAATGGAGACTGGGGGCACCCTCTTCAGATCTTCCTTCGGGAAGGTTAGTGATGGCAGCCTCAAATCCATTCACCTAACCCTCGAGGAAACTATCGTTTATGATGAGCTGATTCGGGATGATGGTTCCACTACTAGCTGGACTCTTTTAGAGGAGTTTTCCCTTATTCACGTGGGGCTCTCCTCAGTTTCTCAACAGGGTATTTTTCTTCCCTTCTCATTTTTATTTTCTTCCATGCATTATTGATACCACTTATTTTTGTTTTTCTCTTGTTTTTGCAGCTGCTAAGGAAATTAATGAGGATAATGTGCCTCTTGTCGAGGAGACCGCGAGGATGAAGAAGGCTCGCCTTGCGGGGATGGATACTCGGGGAAAGGCTACAAAGCCTAGCTTTTTAAGGAAGCATAAGGAGCCCATGGTGGAGGTTCCTGTTGAGGGAGTTGAAGCCCACAGTGCCCCTATTTCTGCTGCTGCTCCTATCTCTGCTGCTACCGGAGCTTTCCAGCCTCTTTGGGGATTCTGTCTAGGGGATACCGTGGTTGGATCCACAAAGCATGCTTGAGATTGGTCTTACCACGGCGTAACCCCTAAGGACTTCACCGATGTGGTAGCTACTCCCGACTTGGAGAGGAAAAAGCTCATGGGAGCTCAATCCTTGGCCTCAGTATGACTATTTCTTACAATTTTACTCTCTTTTTACTTGTAGCATTAACTTGCCTTATATTTCTGTTTATCATTTCGTTTCAGTCTAACGCCTACTTCCAAGGTGCTGTAAGGAAAGATGAATCTTGGAAGAGGGCTTCGGACAAAGCTGATAATGCCCTCACGAAGCAGCAGAAGAAGTACGCTGCTTTGGAGAGAAAGTTGAAGCGTAAGGAGGAGGAGCTCAGAGAGTCCAACGCTGAGCTGGTTGTGCTAAGGGCTGAGAAAGACAAGGGGATTGAAAACTACTTAGACTCGGAGGAGTTTACCCAGTCTATGAGGGTGAGGGACGACTCGGTGTTCCCTGGGTTTTTTAGGACTGGATGGGACACGACCCTTGGGACCGTGAACGAGGCTTGCCTTGATATTAACCCAGCAGACTATGTCTATCCTGACGATGAGGCTTTACTATAGAGGTTCTGCACCCGAGTGGTTGTCTCAGATCGTATCCCTCAGGACCCGCTTCTTCCTCCTCCCAAGTCATCTTCCAGGCCTGCTGCAGATGATAGCTCTTCCTCCTCCGGGACTACTGAGACTTCCAGCGAGAGCGGCGAAGACGATGATATGGATGCTGAGGCACCTCTACTCCTTAGAGCTTTTTTAGCCCTGCGTGGCTTATTTATTTTATCTCGTCTTTGAGACGTTGCTTATCAGACTTTGTATTATTTATTTAAACCAACTTTATTTACCGAACTTTATGTTTCCATCTCATTCACTTACTTTATTTTCCATGTCACAGAGATTCAAACATATTTCGAAAACTTTCTAAATTTCACAAATTGTTAGGATTCATCCCTTACAGAAGTCTTAATAAACCTCAAAATAAAACTAAAACATGTAAATCCTAAGCAAGCAAAGCTTCAAGGTGCTTTTCAACCTACTTGTCATCTTGACAAGTGAGAATCGTGCTCAACCATTTTACACATAGTAAATCTTCAGGTTTTGTGCATGCCAAGTTTTCGGGACTTCAAAACCATCCATAGTCTTAAGCTTGTAGGTTCCTCTACCTTGAACACTTTTGACCTTGTATGGTCCTTCCCAATTTGGGGCAAGTTTCCCTTTCTGCCCAACACCAGGAGCTTCCACCTTCCTCAGGACTAAGTCACCTTGCTTGAAGAACCTTTCTTTAACCCTTAGGTTGTAGTAGAACGAAACCTTTTTCTGATATTCCACTATCTTCGCATGTGCCTCATCTCGTACTTCATCAATTAGATCCAGGGCTAACCTTTGCCCTTCCTCATTTTCCTCAGCATTGAAAGCTTGAATCCTGGGAGAGGAATGTGATATCTCTACGGGAACAACTGCTTCTGCCCCATATGCTAACATGAAGGGAGTTGCTCCAGTCGTGACTCTACAGGTAGTCCTATAGGCCCATAGTATTGGGAGTATTTCATCTACCTAGTTGTTCCTCGACTTCTCGATCCTTTTCTTTAGTCCATCCAGGATTATTCGATTCGCCACTTCCGCTTGCCCATTGGCTTGCGGGTGTACCACAGAGGTGAATCGTAATTCAATTTCATTCTCCTCACAATACTTCTTGAATTCCTCATTGTTGAACTGTGTTCCATTGTCAGTGACTAGGATGCAGGGAATTCCATACTGGCATATGATATTTTCCCACAGGAATTGTGCAACCTACTTAGTTGTGATTTTGGCCAAAGGCTTGGTTTCACTCCACTTAGTAAAATAATCGATGGCTACAATCAGGAACTTTCTTTGTGTCGTGGCCATAGGGAAAGGTCCAAGTATATCCATTCCTCACATGGCAAAGGGGATGAGAGAGTTGATAGAAGTCAATATCTCGGGACATTGTCGAACAACAGGTGCATGTTTCTGACAACGATCACACTTCTTCACATATTCTTTGGCATCGACCATCATCTCGGGCCAATAGAAGCCTAAATGGGTTATCTTATGAGCTAGTGCTCTGCCCCCCAAGTATTGCCCATAGATACCTTCATGTACTTCCTCAAGAGCCAAGCATGCCTCATCAGGCCTGAGACATCTTAAGTAAGGAACCACATAAGATCTTTTATACAAAATTTCATCTATCAAGGAGTATCTTAGTGCTCGAACAACCAATCTTCGGGCTTTAGTAGCATCATTTGGCAACCAACCGGTTTGAATATGGGCCTTAATGGGATCTATCCATGACGTCCCCAGACCTATAGGAGATACAAGCTTAATATCAATGCTCCGTGTCTTCAGAATGTGGAAGTATACACTTCCTTAACTTTCCTCTATCTCGGATGAAGCAAACTTTGATAATGCATCTGCCTTAGCATTTTCCTCCCTTGAAATGTGCTCAACATTGCATTCATCGAATTGGGTCATCACAGCTCTTACTAGGCAGACGTACTTAGCCATCGTATCATCCCTTGCCTCAAACTCTCCCTTCACCTGGGATATGACCAACTTCGAGTCTCCACAGACCTTCAAGTTCTTGACTCTCAGTGTCCCTGCTAGGTCGAGGCCAGCTAACAGAGCTTCATATTCTGCCTCATTGTTTGTGGTTGGAAAGTCTAACTTCATAGCATATTCAATTAAGAACCCATCGGGGCTTTGTAAAACCAAACCTGCTCCACTCGAATTTGTTTTTCATGGTCCATCAAAATAGAGGACCCAATATTCCTTTTCCTTAACTTCCTACTCTTTGTCCCCTTTATCACCTTCTGTGTTTGGAGGTATAGTATCTTCCTGCCCCCCGACTTCTTGGTTGGGTATGGTACATTCCACCACGAAGTCAGCCAATGCATGGGCTTTTATTGTCGTTCGTGGCTTATATTTGATGTCGAATTCCCCCAGCTCTATTGCCCACTTAATCAGCCTCCCACTAGCCTTGGGACTATGAATAATATTTCTCAAGGGTTGATTTGTTAGCACTTCAATCTTATGAGCCTGAAAGTAAGGATGCAACTTCCTTGAAGCCATTACCAAGGCTAAAGCAAACTTCTCAATAGTTGAATAATTCAACTCAGCTCCATGCAGAATTTTGCTAACATAGTTCCTCCTTAACCAATACAGCGCTCAAGGCATTTTCTGAAATGGCTAGGTACATGTATAAAACTTCATTCAGAGCTGGCTTGGCCAATAACGGGGCCTGGGACATATATTTCTTTAATTCTTCGAATGCCTTCTGGCTTTCCTCACTCCATACAAAATTCTTAACCTTCTTCAAGGACTTGAAGAACGACAAGCACTGGTCCCCAGACTTGGAGATGAATCGCCCCAATGCAGCAACCCTTCCAGTGAGCTTTTGAACATCTTTGATAGTCTTTGGTGGCTCCATGTCCATGATTGCCTTTATTTTATCAGGATTGGCCTCAATTCCTCTCTTGGAGACCATCAATCCCAAGAACTTTCCAGATCCCACTCCGAAAGCACACTTTGCAGGAGTTAACATCATCTTGTGATATCTCAGGACCTCGAAAGCTTCCCTCAAATGGGTTATATGGTCAGTCTTTACTAGACTCTTGAATAACATGTCATCAACATAAACTTCCATGGTCTTGCCAATAAGATCCTTAAAAAATTTATTTACCAACCTTTGATAGGTGGCTCCTGCATTCTTGAGACCAAATGCCATAACAAGATAACAATAAACACCAAAGTCAGTGATGAATTATACATTTAGGATGTCATCCTTGTGCATCTTCATTTGATTGTATTCACTAAATCCATCCATGAAGCTCAGCATCTCATGTCCAGCAGTGGCATCTATCAAAGTATCTATCCTTGGCAACGGGAAACAATCCTTCGGGCATGCATCATTTAGGTCAGTGAAGTCCACACACATCCTCCATTTTCCATTGGACTTTTTTACCATCACAGGGTTTACTAACCATTCTGGAAATTGTATCTCCTCGATAAAACCATCCTCTAAGAGCTTCTCTACTTCTTTTTTTATAGCTTCTTGCCTCTCTGGAGCAAAACTTCTTTTCTTTTGCTTCACTGTCTTCCGATTTGGATCCACATTCAGCTTCTGAGTAATCAGTTCCGGGTCTATGCCTGGCATATCAGCTGCTGACCATGCAAACACATCACTATTTTCTTGCAAAAATTTCACCAACTTCCCTCTAAGGGGGTCCTCTAGTGTAGCTCCAACGAAAGTCATCTTCTCAGGATCCTCGGGGGCTAAAGGAACCGAAACCAAGTCTTCTGTTGGCTTCCCTCTTTTCTCCTCATTCTCTCGGATATCCAGATCTTCAATAGGCAGAACCTGCCCCCAACTCCATCTGCCCTCAGTGAGGCCACATAATAACTTCTAGCCATTTTTTGATCTCCTCTTTCTTCTCCAATCCCATTTCGGGTGGGAAACTTCATTACTGAATGGTAGGAAGAAGGGACTGCCTTGAAGGCATGTATCCCCATTCTTCCCATGATAGCGTTGTAAGTTGAACTAGCCTTCACCACCACAAAGTCCAACATCTGTGTTGCTTGCCTTGGTTCCTGACATATGGTTGTTGGCAACTTGATTATCCCTTCCATGGGGCAATCTACTCCTGCAAATCCATATAGAACTCAAAATAGACATTTGGAGTTTGTTATCGAGAAGTCATTTTAAGAACAAAATCTTTTACTTTATTCAAAGATTTGAAGAATGCCAAGCACTTGTCTCCAGATTTGGAGATGAATCGTCCTAGGTACAATTGATAAAACACTGTTCTACCTCAACCATTGAAAGGACTTACTTTTTGTACATATATATGTTGATGATATCATGTTTGGTTCTACAAATGCCAAACTCTGTGAAAGGTTTACAAAGCTAATGCAGTCAAGATATCAAATGAGTATGATGGGAGAACTTAGCTATTTTCTGTGACTTCAATAGTTTAATTCATCACTTAGGGTATCGATCTTGAGTATCACTTGACCTAGCAGCTCTCAAGAACATCAATATTTCTTTTTATAAGAGAACATGCTAGAAATGGTACCACATAGATTTGAATTAGGATCATATCACCACCATTTTGATTATAGAATAGAGTCTTGCCAATTGTTTCTCTAGTAAATCCATGTTTAAGCAAAAATTCTGACAATGTATCATACAAGCTCTAGGTGCTTGCTTTAGTCCATAGAGAGCCTTTAGAAGTTGGTATATGTCACAACTGGGTTAGAAGGTGAATATAGAGAACAGGTACAATGGTGGTCTTTCACCATGAAAGTCGTCGGAGAGTTACCACATTCCATTTGCATATACTCGACGCATGTGACTGTGTTGTCACTGTCAACAGATATTTGAATTCTTTATCCGTCGGGTTTATGATTATCCGTCGAGTTATTGATCATCCGTCGGGTAGTTGATCATACGTTTGTCACAGATTTGACTAACACTCAGCAGATTGTGTTTAAGTCCTGAGATCCTTATGATTTTAACAGAATCTTTGATCAATTTATCCAGCTGTTTGACATGATCAGTTAGGGTAGATACAGTTTCAGTCTTCTTGTGCAAGAAGTAGGAGACCCGGATGGAGATTAAGTTTCTGGAGTTGAAACAGGATATAGGCATGACAAGTTTGCAATTAACAGAAGCAAAAATCAAGAATCAAACACATATATTAAGGCTTAAACAACTGCAAGAAAAATACCCAAACAAAAATCTTTAAAAATATATAATAAAAAACAAGAAAAGATGATTACTTTAACAATGACTAATCAAGATTTGCAAATGGGCCATTTTTAAATTGGCATGTCGATTGGGGTCAATTGGGAATCATTATAACCTATCCTCAAAAAGGTGTCATGGAGCAAGATATTCACTGAAGCACCATTATCTACAAGGACCCTCTTCACCGGGTTGTTCCCTATTATTGGTGTTATGACCAGCAGGTCGTCATGAGGAAATTTCACACCCTCTAAATCAGAATCATTAAATGCCATTGTTACTCCTGTCCTGGCCCTCTTCGGGGCTTCCCCAACAATTTGCATAACCTCTCTGGTATACGCTTTCCTGGAGTTCCTGGATAACCCGACAGCAGTTGGTCCTCCAAAAATTATGTTTATCACAGGCCCTCGGGGTCGCGGTCCTCCAAAGATTGTATTTATAACCGGTCCCCTAGGCTGGGGATTCCGTCCCTGATCATTTTGGTCCCTCCTACGATCTTCAAAGTTCTTTCTCCCATTGTTATTCTTGTCTCTTCCTTCCCCAGTGTACTTGTTCAATCTTCCTTTTCGAATGAGGAATTCTATTTCATTTTTCAGTTGCCTACACTCATCGGTGTCATGACCAACATCTTTGTGAAATCTACAATATTTTCTCTTATCTAGCTTGGCAGGATCAGCCTTTAAGGGTTTAGGCCAACGAATATCTTGATCTTTCTCGATTTCCATCAAGATCTGGCTTCTAGGAGCATTCAACTTAGCGTATTCAGTGAACTTTTACCCAGGTCCTCCCTTCTTTGGGGTTGAATCAGGGTTTTGCTAAGTTCTGGGATACTTGTCCTTAGCAATATATTCCAGATCAGTTTTTGCTTCTTGCCTCCAGTGGGCTCGTTACTTACTACTGTCTTCCTCATGCTCTCCTCCACTTTTATGTACTTCACGGCCCTATCTTGGAGCTGCAACATACTTTCAAGGGGGCGCTTGGCCAAGGACATCTTGAAGAACTCATCCCTAGTTCCCTGTAGCAGTGCTATCATGGCTACCTTGTCATCAAGGTCCGGGACTTTTAAAGCTTCCTTTGTGAAATGATACAGGTAGTCTCTCAAGGATTCCTTCGCTCCCTGTACAATGCTCATGAGGGATACTAAACTTTTCTCATGCACTCTCCCGCTGATGAACTGCTTAATAAAAGCCTGATTTAATTCTCTGAAGGAGCCAATAGTGTTCGGGGGCAAACTACTATACCATCTTTGAGCCATACCCGACGGGGTTTGAGGAAAGGCCCGACACTTAATAGCATTCATGGGCTGCAACAACAGTGCATTAGAGAATGTCCTGACATGATTAGCAGGATCTCCCGTGCCATCATAAGCTTTGATAGTGGGTATCTTGAATTTCCTTGAGATATGGGCATTCATTATCTCTTCAGTGAATGGTGGAGTAGGATCATCAGGATGTCCAAGGGGAAGAAGATTGCTTGGATCAGCTCTTGGGACTACAGCCCTTCTTTGTGATGGACTATCCAGGTCTATGATTGGAGTAGAATTTCTCCCCCTATGTGGTAATGGGAGTCTGGGAGCCTGGTGCGCTTCCAAGTCGTGCTTCAGCCTTTGAATCTCAGCCTCATGGGCCTTGATTCTCTTCTGCACTTCTTGGGGATTCACCACTCGGGTGCTCCTAGGATGTTAGTTACCATCAGCCATTGGCTCTTTTCCAGCACGTCTCCTTCTTGGGGCCACTTCATCATCTGAAGATTCGGAGTCTCTCTCATTGTAAGGACTAGAAAATTCCCGATCCTCTGGTATAGGATCCAAACCTTGTATGTAGGGGGTGTTCGCCCTCGTCCTTCACTCTGTCCTGTATGTCCACTTCCTCCAACCTTGGGGTAAAGGGGCATCCAATAAGGGGGGTTAGTGGTCACAATAGTTGAATACTCATACCCAATGGGTCGAGAATTCACAGGTGTATATAGTTGTTGAAGTTGGGGATTCGTACCTTGAGGAGCCGGGGGAATCGTCCCTTGGGGTTGAGGTTCAGTTGCCTCTACCTGGGCTCTTCCTTGGGTGGCGACATAGGTTGAATGCGGAGGTATCTCCACGGTTGATGAAATCGTTTGGGTTGTCCCCGCTTGTGTTTCTCCTTCTTGGGCGCTGCTTCCTCTCCATGTTCTCGCCATGGTTGTTGTTGTGCTTTCCCACAGACAGCGCCAAATATTATGGATCAAAAACTAAGGTATAATAATTGCTGTATTTATTACTAGGGAACGTGAGCTTCGAGGCTCGATTTGACTGCTCTTGTGTTTCGTGACTCGATCTGCCTTAACAAGATGCCTACGTACCTTGCTGTATGCCAAAGATCAAGTCAAAAAATGTAGTTCTGATTAGTGGGGTGAGGCCCCTTATATAGATGTTGGGAGTCCTTGAATTGGACTTGGGTTAGGAGACTTGGTGGGCAAATTAGAATGGACTTTGGAGTCCTAAGAGGTAGGAAGCTGATTTCTTATCCCACAAGGTTCCTTGGAGGCCAATCTACAAGGATTTATTTCCCCTCTAGGACTCATCTTATCAGCTGAATTATCCCTTATTAATTAATTATGAAATTAATTAATATTATGGGTTTCGGGCCTTCTCAAATGGGCCCGGTTATTGGCCTAATTCTGATATAATTAATGCCATATTAATTACATATTCAGGCCTTATTTTATTCCCTATCAATTTATTACATAATTTTAATTTTTTGAGTAATTACAAATGCATGTTATTTAAGTAATCAATTGTCTTAGTAGATGTTAATCATGAATATACATGTACATAAATCAAATATTTAGCATATAAATAATTAAAATCATCATAATTTACTAAGAAATGTGACATACGATACATGTTGACACACACACACATATTACTTAATCTTACTTTGTTAACAGTAGTGTAAATATAAAAAGTAACATTTTTTCATACATACATACGTTGAATTTCAAAAAGTAACATTTTTCACTAAAATGAACTTTTATATTAACAATTGTGTAAATTTTACATTATTGTATATTATAATTGCAAGTCATTCTGACTTCAGTTATGCATTTTTTATCTTTTTAAATTGAGTAAGTTAATTGTAATTTAGTCGTGAACTCAGTAATAATATAGAGCAGTACATATAGTTTATTTAAATAAAATTCAAAAATTTTGGTCAACTCTATATTGAACATATATGTTAATTTTTAGTTTTTTCTTTAAACATAGTAACCTAACGACATTCTACAGATTAACTTTAATCGTTTCATTTTAAACATACACCGACTATCTAATTTATATTTATTCATTAAATACAAATTATTGAACACAAACAAGAATATATATATATATATATATATTTTTTTTTCTTAATGAGCTATATTGGAAACGTTGTGTAATTTGGTAATGTCTTGTATGAAAATAATACATATTGATAAACAATCAACTTGTATTTAATATACGTTAGATACTGTACAACATTTACGAATAAGAAAATAACTAAGAACATTATAATTGCATGATGCATAAAAAATTCTAGAAAATATCCCGTGACTCGCATGGGTTATTATGCTAGTTATATATATATAATACAACAAGATGGGAGTTTGATGACAAATTTAATTAATATGACAATTATACCCTGTTAGGGCGAAAATACGCGCTAAAATTACACGCAAGTATACGCATACGCAAGTAATATAGAATTCTTTCTAGTTCGTTCCCACAAAGACTTGTTTAGGTTAAGTTCAATTTATGCACTTATGCAACAATGATATGGCTATCGTTCAATGCTAAGACAAATAACAAATTGGTTTTTGATTAAACTAACAGATTATACTAATTAACATTAACGAAGAGAATTGAGGTTAAATTACTTATATGAGACAAACATGGGATTCTAACTTCATTACTACTTCATTCAAAGTCATTGTTCTTAACCTTAGCATGTGTTGGTGATGACAACTAATCAGATAACACGAAACTAGTAAACGCCAACTTTTGTTGTACGAATACCCTACTACCAGACATCCACAAAAGAGATAGAAGCTGAATATACACCAATTATGTTGAGACCCTATATGTCTATAGAATTTGATAACATAAAGGTTTAATGCGTGCATTATCTATCATGATTACATAGGGCAACTAAGATGGTTAAAATTACCTACGAATCATGCATAACAATTATACATGAACCTATGCTAGCATGGCAAGTTCTAAATCTCTATATTCACTTTCGCTTCAATAGAGATTAACACACTATCTTATATGTTAGCTACGCACATAAGACAAATAAGTACAACCAATACTAGGATATAAATCAATCATCATACACCAAGATATCAAAATAAATTAACTATCGAAATCCATAAGTAAATCCGTTAGAACCCCATGATAATGACTAGTTCATAACCGAACTCATCGTCACCATGGGTTCCAGTGAAAATATGATAATAAACACAATAAGAGTATTAGGGTTGAAAGACAAATCGAAAACAAGCATCCAAGTATCAACTATATTAAAGAAAACAAAAGTCTTCTTCTCCGTAGCCTTCTCGCGCTCTATAGGTCTTCTTATTGCTCTCCCATGTCTCCTTGTTGTTAAAAACGTCTTTTTATTGATATATATAGGCTCCAGGATGACTAGGACTCTCAAAATCTTCAATTTCGACTAAAATCAGGATTCTGGTGCACAAACAGGGCGCGGGCACAACCGCGACCGCGCTGGAATAGTGATTTCAGCGGCGCGGGCACGCTGGTTCTGGCGCGGCCGCGCTGGCCTTCTGGAAAATTTCTGATATTTCTTCTTTTGGCTGTATCTTGAGTTCTGCTCGTCAGAATTAGGTGATTCAACTGCCCACGCGAAACTAACGAGATTCTCTACAAATTGAGAATGGACTAGGCTTCCAATCCTGTTCTTTTTTCAGCATAGTTCTTTGAAAACCTTTTTTCTTCCTTTAATTGATGCCTGCAATGCAATAACGCAAAAACACATCAAAAATACCAACAACTTGAGTCCAAAACACCAACTTAATCTTATAATGAAGCGTTCCAAGTAGATATAAAATCCACTCATCATACCCCTTCATGAATATCTATATAAAATTTATTTCACCTCATCATTCATTTATTAAGAATTATTAATTGTTTTACTATTAATTGTTTTATAATTAATATGTGCATACATGCATTAATACATACAATAAATAAATATATATATATATATATTCATAAATACATGTATATATACATACATACATACATAGATACATAAGATATATACATACATATATACATACATATATACATGCATACATATATACACACATACTTACATGCATGCGTACACACATACATCCAAATACACACATATATACACATATACACGCATATATATATATACATACATTGATACATACTAATATATTCTTATTTATCATCAATTTAGCATCGTCCTCCAAAATAATGAAATGGCCAAATATTGTATTAAATAAAATAAAATAAATTATTTATGCACATATGTACGATTTATACTTCACTATTAATAGTTATGTGAAATATATCATATACTACCACCGTCTTATAGGTTGTTAACATCGTCAGGAGGTTTGTTGAGCAAATTAATTCATTTGAAAATTATAACCCTACATTAATATCTATATAATATTTAATTCAACTCTTCATTCATTTATTAAAAAATATCAATTATTGTATAATTAATATATACATACAAACATACATACAATAAATATATACATATAGATAAATTAATACATGAAATTATACACATATACATATTCGTATATTCTTATTTGTCATCAATCTAAACTTGTCCGCCAACATAGTCAAATGGAGAAATATTATATTAAATTCAATGACATAAAATTAAAATGTATTATTTATACAGATATGTACGATTTATACTTCACTATTAATCATTCTATGACATATATCATACACTCCCGCTGTCTCGCAGGTTGTTAACATCGTCGTTAGACACATAGATTAAAAAAATGAAAGTTGAAAGAAAATTAAGAAAGCGTGGGTAGATTTTGGAGCCATTATAAAGATACTATATTATATTAGGAAATATTAACAATCTGTTGGAACATTCCAAAATTAAAACTTAATGGGTCGAAGAGTATCATATGTCATTCGGTGAGTAAACTTACAGTATTAACTTCAATTGCCTGTATAGTATGACCCATCAATCACATTTCTAATGCATAAACATATTAAATAATTAAAAAAATAAATTAATAATTATTTTATATTTAGAGTGATTGATATACATCAGGCGCACATAACCACTTGTATTTATTTTACTTTCTAAATATTAATATATTACAAATATCATCTAATTATGAAGTGGCAAAAAATGTATACTAACATAATTTATTACTTTTTACGAATGTACTATTGCAAACATACCTCAATCACTCATGCTCATATGCATAAAAAAATAAAGTATCCATCCATTAAATAACAATATAAATACATCGTCAACAATTACAGCGAAAACAATTTCAATTAGCATAATTTAGAGTATGTTCGTGCATTGCACAAGTTATAGAGCTAGTTAACTATATATATAAGAACACAATTAAAGTTGTGGTTGAATGACTGAATATGACATGTTAAAATT
The DNA here is from genome assembly GCF_009905375.1 of Apium graveolens. NCBI lineage: Eukaryota > Viridiplantae > Streptophyta > Magnoliopsida > Apiales > Apiaceae > Apium > Apium graveolens. Next base: position 238,164,074 of record NC_133654.1, on the reverse strand, counting down.
CTTCTTCTATAAGTCGTGTGTTCGATCTCAAGCACCTGCAATATTAATATTTAAACAAATTTTTGGATTTCGGGTTCGAATTTTGGGTCTCGAATATGGATATCCAATCCAAAAAAATCAGGTTTCGGATATACCCGATTTTGATTTGAAATCTAATGGGTAGGGTTCGGGTATTCATTTCCAAATATTTTTCGGGTTCGGGTCTGGTTCTGGTATAGATAAAAATTTTGGGTTTGGATTTAGATTATGTCATACCCAAACCGAACCGACCCGATTGCCATCCTTAATCATAGAGGTAACAGGAGGTTGATGTAAATAAAAAATGCTTTATTTATCATCCAATCATCAAAATTCGCGACTTTGAACAATTCATTCATATATATTTGAAAAGAGACGGTTTAGCCATTTATTGTGAGAAGTTTGTGCAACTTAACAAGAAATTCAATTTTTTAATTAAAAGGTGTACATGAAGTGTACTTCCTCATTTGATAAGTGAAATGTCGTAAAATTGCGATCGGCGTGCATATCGGTTTATGATTAATTTGTAAATCGAGATAAATAGGTAAGATTGTTAGGAAGAAAAATCAAATGTATTTTAAAATCTTAAATATATTTAATCAGTATCCTTATTTTATCAGTTATTTATAAATTTATATATATTTGTCATATTATGAATTTCATATTTATTTAAATTTAATTGAAATTTAATTCAATATCTAATAGTTTATTCGTAACATACCGATAAAGAAAATTTTATTACGATTAATCGAATTTCAAAAATTAAATCGGTCACTTACTCAAAAATTTTAAGAACTATGGTTACGTGTATTGAGCATACAATTTTATATAAACTATACTTTTCAACTTTATACCCATTCCAAGTGATGTTTTACAAATTATTTGTATATATTTTTTAATTTTATTTACTTGTATCCTAAAATATTATTTTAATTTCAAAAAAATAATTTTTAATAATATACATATTAATATATGCATTTTAGCTCAATTTATGTTCCATTTTTTGAAATATTATACTATATTATTATTTTTAACATTTTTTAATCATTAAAAATTTAGTGGTTATAGTTTTATATTTTTAAAACACCACATAACACTCGTTTGATCTTCAATGCAATGTCACTAATTTCTTGTTCTTTTATCTCTTCAAAATTCTTTGTAGACTTCTTATGTGCACACTGTAATATACGACAAAGGAAAAGTACACAACTTCTTGGTTTTTACTTCTTCAAGTCTCAGAAATTTACCTATTATAACAGTTTGAAATTCGTATAAGTCCAGATTTAGTGAACTCTATATAACTACTAGACATTGCGACATTGTGTTAAATAAAGATTCACAATACATAATGGGGGTTTTAAAATATTGTCTATGTTTTCGGCAAAAAAAGTTAAACTTAAGTGTGCGTTTGTGTTTATCAATCAAGTACAAAAATTAAAGTAAATGTTGGGTCCCAATGTGTTTGTAGAAGGGGGGTTGAATACAAACGTTACCAAATAATCGAATAAAATGCGGAATAAAAAATGTGAAACAAAATTCAAGTTAAATAAAAATATTATTAAACTTGAAAGGTGTTACAACAACTGTATCGATTACAAGGTATTAATCTCAAATCAATTATCACAAATCTAGAATAAATTCGACATGAACTTTTTCTATTTTTGCAATAATTAGAATCAAATGCTAAACGCGATTTGAGATTAAGTTCTAGGGATTTTGATCCGCTAGATTGTTACACAAGAACAAGATAAATAATTCTAGTGGTTTGGATTTAACATTAACAAACTAGAAATTGATCTTGAATTTCTGCAGAGAAGATGATTTTATATTTCAAGGCGGCTGCTCTTTTGTTCTTGACTTGTGTGTTGGATGATAATTGAAAAGAAGGTCTTCTGCTTCTTTTTAATCAACAAAAACAATAGAATTGAATTGGCATGACAATCCTATAGCTGGCAAGACTTTCGGTAGGACAATTGAATGAACTAGCAAGACAATCTGAATGAACTAGCATGACAATCAGAATGAACTAGCAAGACAATCATCCTCCTAGAGTAACTTTCGGTATGACAATGGAAAATGGCCTAGCATGACAATCGGTATGACAATCCAGATTGTCATGCTAGTTCATTTCCATTTGTCTTGCTGATTTAAGACTTGAATTTAATCCAATTAAACTTCTGAAAATTCCTAAAATTAATTCAGAATTAATTAATCAATTAATTCAATTAATAAATAAATTATTCTTCGCAGATATAATTTATTTTCTTAATTAAATTAGATGAATTAATTAATTAATAGAGAATTAATTCTAGTCTTGAGCAGCAACCATTCTTCTGCAAATCTTCTGAAAATCACTGAAAATTATGAATCAATTCCACCACTTCAACGTTGACACTCGATGTACTGTCTGGTTCATGAGTGACTAACTTCCGTGACGTTTCTTCATGTCTTGACTCTGACACTTTGATTTTCTTCAGATTAAATCCTTGTAATTAATTGATACTCTGACAAGATCTCTGTCACTTGAATAAATCCACAATCTTGACTTATATCACTGAGGCATGATCAATTTCTTGAACTTCTTCCAGTGAATTAACTCCTCAAGTCTGTAGATGAACATTGTCTCTGAATCCTTTGACAGATATTACTTTGCGAGATCTCTCTGACGGTCGATCCACTATTTACTTATTACATTCTTATTTGAGTTGAGTTGAATCCTCGAATATACAAATAGGTCTATGACATATGACTTACAATCTCCCCCTATTTGTTTGTTAGACAATAACACACAAATACCTAGAGGATAACTCAACTAACAAATAAGAAAAAGATATAAACATACATGCAAAGTAAATAGCAGAAAAGTTCTGGATGAGATTTAACATTTTCCAGATTCCAAGTAGATGTTCCTCTAGACTGAACATATCTTCAAGTAGTTCCATCTTCATTTATACAACCACATTTCCTGTTGAGAAGCCCATCTCTTGCTTCTCCCCCTATGAGAATCAACTGATTAAAGAAGATCACCTTCATTTTACCACCTCTCCCGTACAATAGGATCCGCAGATAAAAACCAATGGTACTCCCCTAACAGCTTCTTCCCTTACTAGGAAATCACCTTGTGTTTACCACCTCTCCCGTACAATAGGATCCGTAGATACAAACAACAATGGTGTGGTGTACTGTACATGTAGGATCTTTTTCTTCCTCCCTGCTATTTCTCCCCCTTAGTTGAGGAATCCTCCAAACTATTACTTAAGCTTTTATCTCCCCCTTAAAGAAGGAATGTATGCCGTCGTCTGAAGGAGTTCTCATATTTCACTTGGTTGGAAAAGAAATAACAAGTAGTTTCTTTTTCTTCCTCACTGTGAGTGTGTGATCCTGTTTAGTGTACCTCACATGTGTTTCACTCTTCTCTCCACTCGTGTTTACACTCATTCTCACAAGTGTATCACTCTTCTCTCATAGCTCCATAATCCAGCTGCACCTGCAAGGAAAATCACCTTAGCCATCCTTAAGGAGGTCACAGGTGGTGCAATGGGAGTTCACAAATCCCCATCCTTGTTAAACTCGTCAGATGAATCTGAGTCATAATTTACAAGTTGCTAGTTTCCCTTTTAGGGTTCCAGATTTGAATTCTGGGAAGGTAAACAATGATCCAAAGAATTTAGCATAAAGATCACAGTTCCCTTCTAATGCCTGTGAAGACATTTCCTTGTGACTCATCAGGTAATATCTGAATCATTGTCAACAAGTTGCCGATCTGCACCTATGTCAGATCCACTATCCGCAGATGCATCCAGGGGATTTAAGCCTGGGGAGGTAGACACTGACCACTGACATATGGCTTTTGGATCAGTATCCTCTCCTAACACCTGTAAAGGCAATTGGTCCACTAACGAACCTTGAACAATCGAATCTGACCTTAAAATGGTCGAAACTCTTGTTTCCGTCAACTCATCCTTTGTGTGTGTAACCTTTCCTTGTGCATCAAGAATTGTTTATGTTTGAAGTGATGACACTACATCGGATACCTTGGCCGACAGGTAAATTTCAATAGACGCACCCTGTTGAGAGAATGAATCTAGTAACTGTTTTTGTGCCTTTTCAGCCATTACATCTTTTTGAGAAGATGTATGGGGGCTAGCAGTTGTCTCGGTTTAAATACTACTCATCTATGTAGGAGACAGAGCTACTGGGTTGACTACAGAACCTTCCTTATGTGGTGCACTAAGGCACTATTTCCCTCACGCTCATTCATACTACATTTAGTGGTAAAAGAGTGTTGGTTGGTTCTGTTTTTGTGTTTGTCTTTACAGTCTGGGATAGACGTTGTGGGTTTTCAACCTCATGACTGTCAATGAAAGAAAGTCATTGGAGACTGAACCTGTATCATAGAACATATGGTAATAGAGAGAAAAAGATTTACAATAGTGATTTCAAAAGATTTTACATCAAATAAGAAATCACTAATGTAGAAAGAAGTTTAATTTTTGTTTTTCAAGATGAATGAGTTTTTGATAAAACATTGATCACTTAGGGTAAAGTCTAAGTAATTCTCATTCATGTCAAAAGATTACAAATATCTGCAATATAATGTTAACAACATATCATTGACCGATACTTGTCAAGTACTTTAGATACTAATTGTTATGTTGCATAACCAATATACCACTGCACATATAAAACAATATGATTGTGCTTAGTGATAAGATAGTTATTAATATGACGACTCTACTTATTCATATAAAATTATAACTTCTGTTAGAGTGTCATACCATGTCCTTGACGATTGCTTGAGCAGTATACTAGTTCATACCAACCTGAAGTGAGATTGTGAAGAAGAAATTTCATAGTCCAATAGATCTACAGCTGCAAAGTCCATGAACTGTGGTGCACTGACTTCCTCTTTTAACTCACCAACCAGGAGTACACTTGTACACATCTTACTAGAGTACAATTCCAAGTGTAATGTGCAGCAGGTGTCTGATATGTCGTAATATTCTCAAGTCTCATCACTGGTGCTATATGTTAGATGATGCTTCCTGATAATAACCTAGCACAATATACAAAATTATAATGATAACATTCCCAGCTTGCAAACAGCCATATCCCTCAGATAAACCTTTGCTGTTATCTCCAAAGGTAACCAGGGGGCCAGCTTTCTCAATCCACATTTGATAGCAGGGCTCTATCTCCGGTCATATGTCTTGATGATCCACTGTCAAGAATCCACACTACCGGTTACACCTGTTTAATGCCCTGCACTTCAAATGGATTAGACCTTCTTCGGAACCCAAACTTGGTTGGGCCCGGCATACTTGTAGAACTGTCCTTTATCAGGCAAAACAACATTTTTAATTTTAATTGTCTCAACTTTCTCAATGACTGAACATTTGACCTTGTAAACAGCCTTAACAAATTTCTGTTTAAGCTTAGGCACAAATGTCTCCTTTCTAGCCTTAGAAGGACTAGCAGTCTTAGACCTATCATGCTTCTTGTTATTCACATGCTGACGAGGAGTAGTCTTATCATTAGACACATGCTTACCATTAAAATAAGCATACATCATATTAAAAGCACAAGACATACAATTAGCAACACCACATGCTTTATGAGAGTGATTAACAGCAGGCAATTTATGCATGGTAGACATGGCATTATTGTTATCCAACTCATGTGTGTCTGAGTTAGTCTCAGTTGCTTTCACAACTTTGACTGGAACTTTCGACTCACTTGACTTGGAAACAATCTTCTCATTAGCATGATCCTCAGCACGTATTTCTTCTTGAATAACAGAAGAGGTCGCATCAAATAGTTCAGCAATTGATGCTTTATAGAGGGGTTCATCAACACCCTTAAGCACATGTGGTACTTCCCTCCCTTTAGCACAGACATGAGGAGGGGAGTTTATGCCTAATTCTCCAATAGCAGCATTGTAATCATAACCTATTCCAGATGTTTGATTAACAACTTGCTTACTGTAGAACTCTTTAGCCTTCGAACAAGAATTGAAGTAGGCTCTAACCTTAGTCTCAAGACCGGTGATCTTGTCTTTGAGAATAGTTTCGAGTTTTCTATAACAGTCAACTCTATTCTCTAGAAAAGATACCTGTTCTTTTAATTTGTCTTGATTAATGTGCACAAGTCTTAATTCATTGACCTCTTTCTCAAGGTCTGTGATCTGTAAACTTAACAGTTCATTATCACGACGTGCACAATCTAAGTTACCTCTTAGATGATAAACCATTTCAGCATCAGAAAGTTTTACCTCTTTTCTTGACGATGAAGCTTTTCCATCAATAGCCATAAGAGCAAGATTTCCTTCATCTTTATCTTCACTGTCAGTATCATCCCAGCTTCTTCCCTTTGCCAGATAAGCCCTTTCAGAGTTCTTTCTTACTTGCTTTGGCTTCCTAATTCTGTGGCAAAGTGTCCCAACTCATTGCAGTTATAGCATCTAATGGTGCTTCGATCAACCATCCCTGTTTTGTACCCACCACTGCTGGTGTTAGAGGATGAAGATCCACCTTTCTGGAATTTGTTGTAGTTGGACTTGTACTTAAGCTTGGGATTCCTCCTGAATCTGACATGGGAGAATCTCTTGACAATTTGGGCCATTGATTCATCTTCCAATTGCTCCAGCTCTTCCAAGGAATAAAAATCATCACTTGATTGATTTGTAGTAGGAGGATCATATTCTGCTACTAACTCATTTTCCTCACCCTTGGAAAACTGTACCATTCTTTCTAACTGTTGAGATTGTTGTTGTTGTTGACCTTCAGCTACAAGTGCAGTAGATGTGCTGACCATTCTATCCTTCCCGTAGACTTCCTTCTGTTGAATCTGCTCCAACTCATAGGTTTTTAACACTCCATAGAGCCTGTCCAAAGAAATCTCACTCAGATCTCTAGCTTCTCTAATGGCAGTGATTCTATGTTCAAGATGAGCTGGCAGTGTTAAAAGGAACTTTTTGTTGACCTCCCTGATTGAATAATACTTTCCATTGATGTTCAGGTTGTTGATCAACGCATTGTACCTCTCAAACACTTCAGTAATTCCTTCTCCTGGATTTGATTTGAAATGTTCATATTCAGAGGTTAGGATTTCCAACTTGTTCTCCCTAACTTCCTCTGTGCCTTCATTAATCACCTCAATAGTTTCCCACATGTGTTTGGAATTTTTACAGTTCATCACATGTCTGTTCATCAAGGGATCAAGGGAATCAATTAATATTAATTGAAGGCTGGCATCCAAGGAGGCTTCTTCCTTCTCAGCAGGAGTAAAATCTTCAGGCTCTTTTGGATAGGTTCTAGCTTCAGTAGTCACCACACCATCTATTATTACCTCCGGTTCAATAACCATTGGAGTTTTTATACCCTTCTTTAACAAGTTTGAATATTTGGGATTTGCAACTTGTAAAAATAATAGCATCTTCTTCTTCCACATGATATAATTCTCTTTATCAAATTGTGGAATTTTAACGGTTCCAACTTTATGTGAAGTCATTATGAATTTTTGAATAAATAAAAATTCAAGGAGTTGAAAAATCACAAAAGTCTAGGATCTTGATTTGTTCGTTAATCAGAAGGCTCTGATACCGATTGTTGGGTCCCAATGTGTTTGTAGAAGGGGGGTTGAATATAAACGTTACCAAATAATCGAATAAAATGCGGAATAAAAAATGTGAAACAAAATTCAAGTTAAATAAAAATATTATTAAACTTGAAAGGTGTTACAACAACTGTATCGATTACAAGGTATTAATCTCAAATCAATTATCACAAATCTAGAATAAATTCGACATGAACTTTTTCTATTTTTGCAATAATTAGAATCAAATGCTAAACGCGATTTGATATTAAGTTCTAGGGATTTTGATCCGCTAGATTATTACACAAGAACAAGATAAATAATTCTAGTGGTTTGGATTTAACATTAACAAACTAGAAATTGATCTTGAATTTCTGCAGAGAAGATGATTTTATATTTCAAGGCGGCTGCTCTTTTGTTCTTGACTTGTGTGTTGGATGATAATTGAAAAGAAGGTCTTCTGCTTCTTTTTAATCGACAAAAACAATAGAATTGAATTGGCATGACAATCCTATAGCTGGCAAGACTTTCGGTAGGACAATTGAATGAACTAGCAAGACAATCTGAATGAACTAGCATGACAATCAGAATGAACTAGCAAGACAATCATCCTCCTAGAGTAACTTTCGGTATGACAATGGAAAATGGCCTAGCATGACAATCGGTATGACAATCCAGATTGTCATGCTAGTTCATTTCCATTTGTCTTGCTGATTTAAGACTTGAATTTAATCCAATTAAACTTCTGAAAATTCCTAAAATTAATTCAGAATTAATTAATCAATTAATTCAATTAATAAATAAATTATTCTTCGCAGATATAATTTATTTTCTTAATTAAATTAGATGAATTAATTAATTAATAGAGAATTAATTCTAGTCTTGAGCAGCAACCATTCTTCTGCAAATCTTCTGAAAATCACTGAAAATTATGAATCAATTCCACCACTTCAACGTTGACACTCGATGTACTGTCTGGTTCATGAGTGACTAACTTCCGTGACGTTTCTTCATGTCTTGACTCTGACACTTTGATTTTCTTCAGATTAAATCCTTGTAATTAATTGATACTCTGACGAGATCTCTGTCACTTGAATAAATCCACAATCTTGACTTATATCACTGAGGCATGATCAATTTCTTGAACTTCTTCCAGTGAATTAACTCCTCAAGTCTGTAGATGAACATTGTCTCTGAATCCTTTGACAGATATTACTTTGCGAGATCTCTCTGACGGTCGATCCACTATTTACTTATTACATTCTTATTTGAGTTGAGTTGAATCCTCGAATATACAAATAGGTCTATGACATATGACTTACAGTAAACATACAAATTAAACTTTCAATCCACTTGTTGGTATTCGAACGAAAGAGTTGCTACAATTGTGAATTCAGATTCGCAGCATCATTCTCTTGAGAGAAAATAGAAGAAGTTGTTAAGTTCATTTACAATAGTTTACTTAACTTCTTACTCAAACAAATACTATCATAGGAATACGAATGAATAATGCACATTATATTAGTTATGCAAGATTATAATGAAAAAAAATATTTCCTAAACTAGTGATTAGATAGTCCATACTATTTTGGAAACTTCATGTGACGTCCAAATCATTAACTATTGTAGTGTCATAATTAATCTCGATTGCTGATCTTCAGTTGTAACTCAAAGGTTTTTATAGTCTTTACATGTACTTTATACAAACTTATGGTAAGTACATACGCACAGGGTGCTAGATTTTGCCTCTTTGACTCCAGAAATTTGTCTATTATTATAGTTTAAATTCCGTTCCACCCAAATATGGTGAACTGCAAATAAGCTATCAGTAAACCTCGGTTTCTCTATAAAGAATATTGAGATAGTCTATATGTAGACTTCACAATTAGCTTTAAGTACTTGTTGTTAGGTATGAAATGCACACAGGGGGTGAATGTATGTTTCTTGATTTTTACCTAAAAATTTGTAAATTATTTTTATGAAATCGAGTTAAATATTTTTGGCTTACTAGAACTCAACAGGCTAAGTAATTTATAGTGATAATTTGTTAACTGTAAAAGGCACATAAGCTCAATCATCAAAACTTACTTGATTATTTATTAAAAATCAAATATGTTGTGCTACAAATCTAAGTTCTTGATATCTCAGAACTTAGCTTCAACTTCTTGAGAGAATATAAGAAAATCTAGTCTATTTCAGTTACAATTGAACAAAGGACCCGTGAAATGCTTTATAGACTAATATGCACAGTTTACATAGATTGCACTAAAATAAACTAACATAATTTCTAAAGCTATTTTTATTATTTCTTTTTCAAGTGCCGCATATATGCATACAATCTTCCATGTCTGCTACACTCCTTTGTTCGGTTCATCTTGGCCTTTGATCTTGCACTCTTCAACCTGCATTTTTGGACTTTCCATTTTAATGATAAAATGGTTTCTTGACTGATAACTTTGAATCTTCATGATAGCTGTATTCTGTAATTGAAGCTATTATCGAGATCTCTAAAGTGTATAGAGATGTCTGTGTCTCCATATAGAATGACTTATCAAGATCTACACTTCTCTACATGTATAAATGACTTGTCGACATCTTCATATCTCTACATGTATAAATGACTTATCGACATCTTCATATCTCCATATGTTTAAATGTCTTGTCGACTTCTTCATATCGCTACATATGTACATAACTTATCAACATCTTCATATCTCTACATGTATAAATGACTTGTCAACATCTCCATATCTTTATAGGCACAGTGACTTCTCTATAAGTGAGATGACTTCTCTACAAAAGAAATGATTTCTCTACATGTCAAATTGACTTCTCGATAAGCTTGAATGGTTCTCGATATACTTCTCGACAGTCCTTGATCTGTGACTTCTCGACATTTGACTTAGAATATTTTTCAATCTACGGCATTCTTCACTAAGCTGTTTATCTTAATTTTGAGACATGATCATACATGATTTTCTTCGAGAGATTTATTTTTAGGTTGTTGGTTGTTTACTGAAAAATAATCTAGTCTAGTCTTCTTCAACATTCTTACACATGAAAGGAATTCCATTATAGGTTACATAAAAATTACGAGTCAACTAAATATTAGGATTGTCAATATGACTTAGTCTTTTTATATTAAGGTGTGACGTTAGGAGTTGACGTCATGAACAACAACAAACCACAAATACAACATCACGATCCCCTTACCAAGATCTTTTCCAAGTTTAATTATGATTTAGGCTATACATTTAATACAACACCAAATTATTTAACAAGTTTGACATAACTATCTTATTACAGCAACTCCATAGACCTACAACATGTCTGGCATAATTATATCATAAGAACCTTATAGAGGAGGAGCTGGAACTCTGCCCTAACTACCACGGAAGGGTCTCCTAGGATAGCTAGTCATGCAATCACACACTTCATCTATTCCGGAACTCCGAGACTAGCTAGGTCTCTGATAAGTCACGCTGGACTAAGCATTTCAAATAGGGTGCACAACCGACTTAGCCACCTACGACCGTTATCCAATATATGATCCGTTTTATCCAGTTTTCAAAATCCCTTATACATATCTCTTTTCAAAATAATTATATCACAACACACCTTCCAAAACCTTTTCCATTTTAATCACAGTTTAGAGATAGGCATTTTCAGAAGTTACTTTTCCCCAAAACATAATTTAAATAAACATTTTTAAATACAGGGGATACGTAACTTAAAATGTTCTATTCCACTATAAAATTTAAATCAACAGTTATTCATCTATTACTGAACCATAAAAGATTTGTTCAGGGGTACTTGCCTTGCTGAGCTTTACAATTGAACACTAGCCTGACTTTAGACCAACTTCAACGCTCGGGGCTTTCGACCAGAACCTTGTTGAGCTTATCGACTGAACACTAAGCTATCTTTAGTTCGAATTAGCACTCGGGTCTTCCAACTAGAACCTATAGAATCGAAATACCCTAATTTAGACTATCATTTATGCTTGACATATCCTCGCTATCAATTCCACCCGTATGATATCAGATCCTGACTCGAATTTATATGTACTATCTCAATACAATGACAAATAGGGCTCACGCACTTGAAATTCGGTCCGGTACTTATTTTCAGAAAATATGAATAAACGTCGTTTCGGGAAAAATAGGGTCACCGAACAATTTGCAAATTAATTCAGTAGACTGCAAAAATAGTTTTCATAATATACTTATAAATATACAATTATATAATCGATTGGTATTCCCGATAATAACATGATATGTTCCCGTATTTTCGAAATTAATTTCTCGGAAATCGGACAGCATTTCCTTTATATATTGGACTACTAGTCGATATCATATCGACGCAATCAATCACAATAACACAATTCACAATACACATAATTCATATAACGCGTCATTCAAATCGTCACAACACTCAACTCGGCATGTTTAAAACTAAAATGGAGTAAAGATACGACTTTTTCATAGATACGCGACTCTGAACCGTTTGCAAAATAAGAGACCTCTCAAAACGAATGGATCTATGTCTCGAAAATATTTTTAACGAAAGCATAATATTTTTCCGATTCTAGACGCGTTTGTTTCATATTAAATGGACAAACGGTCTATTTTCTATATATAAACTAAGAATAATTCAATCAATACTAATATTAATTGAATATTCCATACTCTATATATTTTTAAAAGCTCAAAATAATTTTTCAATATTATTTGGCTTAATTATAAATAAAATTAATAAATTAAAACACACAATAATTTATATTTGTACTTATAAGCATCCGGAAAAACACGATCAAGAGCGACTCTTACAACAACTTCTAAAATTTATGAAATAAATATGTATACATTAACATGCTATAATATACCCAAATACAAAAGAAGAATCTCAAAATCCTTAATCAAAATGAATTCTGATAACCCCAAGAGATTATTTGATGTCAGGAAAATATCTTTTGAAAAATTCAAATTAATAGCCATAAACATACACACGCTAAAATGCTATGTGGAGTAATCAACACAATCAAACTCCTTTTCTACGCCCCGAAAATAAAATAAAACGGAAACTATGCCCCAAAAATTTTCTTCTCAAAACTTTGCAATATATATACCTATGCGTAGATATCGAAGCGATAATCATTTATATATATAACAATTGAAATTTGGACGGACGATTTAGGAAATATGAATTTTGAAAATTAAAAGTAAATAATTTTACGAAGAAAAAGAGACAAAGAAGAAGAGTAGAGAGACAGACAGAGAATGGGGAGAGAGGCGGTGTAGGAAAAAAAAGATAAGGGAAGGGGGTAGCGCCAGGGGAAAGGTAGGGTAATGTTTATTTGCTTGTGCGTTTATATGTTTTCTCTTTTTTTTCATAAAGAAAAACGTAGCAACAAGAATTTGAGAAGCTTCCATGCGTAATTTTAGTTTACAGGAAGTAAACACGTGTAACTGCATCTCCTGGCAGCTTCGCTTCGTCCCGTATTTTTCATTTTAACGAACAAAAGTGCTGGTGAAAATAATCCAAAAAATTACCGAAATAATTTTAAAATTCCCAAAATATTCAAAAACTAGTACAATATAAATTTCGTAATTTTTAATACATTTTTGGATTTAACATCAAACCCGCATTTTGTGATTTAACTCAAAAAATTACTGAAATACTTATAAAATTCTCAGAATATTTAAATACTAATAAAATAAAGTTTTCATATTTTTAAAATATTTTTGGATCGTGCATCATACCCGCATTTTATGATTTAATGAACAAACATGCGGGTTAATATAATCCGAAAAATTTCAGTAACAATTTAAAATTTTCAAAATATTGAAAACTTAAGAAAATATGAGTTTCGTGATTTTTGAAACAGTCTTGAATTTAATACTGAATTTACACTTAAATGCAATCAAAAAATCATTTAGGGATAAGTAATTGACATAATATTATTTTCTAAATTTCATAAATTCTCATAAATAATTATTGAAATTATAAAGCCATAAAAATAATTTTAGAGAAATTTCGATATTTAAGAAAATAAATCTTCAATAAAATCACTTTTAAAAGTAAAAACAAAACGATACGACTTGACAATTAATAATGCAAATAATTATCGTACACCAACAAGTCATACCCAATTAATAATAAGTACAACACATGGCCGACAGAAGCACACCATATTTTATTTATTTATTTAATTAATAATTACACTTTTTATAATACAAAAATACGAGTCGTTATAACCTTCCCCCTTAAAAAAGATTATGTCCTCAGAATCTCACCTAACCAAACAAGTGATGATATTTGTCAAGCATATCTGACTCTAACTCCCAAGTAGACTCTTCTACTCGAGGATTTTTCCAAAGTACTTTTACTCTAGGAATAGACTTATTCCTAAGGACTCATTCTTTACGGTTTAGGATCCGGATTGGCTGCTACATGTAGGACAAATCTGGCTGAAGCTCGATTGGCTCATACTCAATGACTTGGTCCAAATCAGGGATATACCGCTACAACATTGATACGTGGAACACAATATGAATATGCTGCAGTTGCGGCGGCATCGCTAACTCATAGGCAACTTTACCTACTTTTATCAATACCTCAAATGGTCCAATTTACCTAGGACTTAGCTTACCATTCTGACCAAACCTAACCAATCCTTTCAAAAGTGACACTTCCAACAATACCAACAACCCAACTTCCAGGACCATATCCTTTCGATGTAAGTCTGCATTCTTTTTTTGTCTATCCTGAGCCGCTTCCAACCTTTTCCGAATCAATACCACTGCGTCCTTAGTTTGCTGAACTACTCAGGATGTAACAACTTCTTTTCCCCCACTTCATCCCAATAAAGCGGGGATCTACACTTTTGTCCATACAGAGCCTCATAGGGTGGCATTCCAATATTGGCATGATAACTATTATTATAGGAAAACTCTATTAGTGGTAGGTGATCATCCCAGTTTCCTTTAAAATCCAAAGCACATACTTTCAACATATCTTCTATAGTATGAATCGTTCTCTCACTTTGACCATCTGTCTGGGGATAATAGGCGGTACTCATCTTTAACTTGGTTCATAAACATTCCTGGAATTTCTCTCAAAACATCGAGTTAAACCTTGGATCTCGATCTGAAACAATTGAGATATGAACTTCATGCTTGCTCACAATTTCATCTAAATACAGCTTGACTAACTTATCCAAAGAATATGTTTTATTGATAAGAAGAAAATGCGCAAACTTAGTTAACCTATCCATAATTACCTAATCAGCTATCTCCTTTTTCATTCCTGGCCACCAAAAGTTCTTTTTCAAGTATTGGCACATATTAGTGCTTTCCGGGTGGATAAAAAGCCTAGAATTGTGGGTTTCTCACAAAATCTCGTTCTTCAGCTCAATCATATTAGGGATCCGTGCTCCAGAGGAAAATCTAAACACACCTTTGCTGTCCTTTTGGGTACAAATTTCCTCTCTAGTTAAACTATCTAATCCTTGATCCATTACCTCTTCCTGACACTTATTAATCTTTTTCATCAGTTCTGGTTGGAAAGTAATCTCATACAATGGCTCCTTATCATCTCCTGGTATTCGAACTTCAATTTCTAACTTTTTAAATTGCTTTGCTAATTCCTCTACAATCTTAATCACATTCAATCCGTCTTTCCTACTTAAGGCATTTGCCTCTACATTGGCTTTTCCTGGATGGTAATTAATAGAACAATCATAGTCCTTAATCAATTCCAACCATCTCCTTTGTCTTTTATTTAGATCCTTCTGCGTGAATATGTACCTTAAGCTTTTATGGTTCATATAGATATCACACTTTTCTCCGTATAGGTAATGTCTCCACAACTTCAATGCAAATCCTATTGCTGCCAACTCCAAATCATATACTGAATACTTCTGCTCCTAAGGTTTTAGTTATCTGTATGCGTAGGAATTAACTTTATCATGTTGTATCAACACACAACCTAAGCCCTTCAAAGAAGCATTACTGTAGATTACAAAGTTTCCCGTTTCATCTGGCAATGCTAATACTAGAGCCGTCACCAATCTCTTCTTCAATTCTTGGAAGCTTTCTTCATATTTCTAAGTCCAAATAAACCTCTCATTCTTCCTAGTCAACTTAGTTAATGGAGTCGTAATCGTGGAAAAGTCTTTACAAATCTTCGATAATGACCCGCCAATTCAAGAAAACTCCTAACTTTCGTCGGGGTATTTGGTTGTTCCTACTTGGATATAGCCTTGATCTTTACAGGATCCACCTTAATACCATCCTTACCCACTACATGACCCAAAAATTTATATTCATCCATCCAAAATTTGCACTTGAAAATTTAGCGTACAACTGCTTCTCTCTCAGCCTTTTGTAAGGTAATCTTCAGGTGTTCTGCATGGTCTTCCTAAGTCTTTGAATGGATAAGGATGTTATCAATATACAATTACAAACTTATCCAAGTACTCCTTATACACCCTGTTCATTAAATCCATAAAGGAGACTGGTGCCTTTGTTAATCCAAATGACATCACTAGAAACTCGTAATGTCTATATCTCGTTCTAAACGCAGTCTTTGATATGACCTCACGCTTGATCTTCAACTGATGATAGCCCGATATTAAGTCAACCTTCGAGAAATAACACGTTCCCTTTAGCTGGTCGAATAAATCATCAATCCTGGGTAGGGGGTACTTGTTCTTGATAGTCAACTTATTTAAATCACGGTAGTCAATAAATAATCTTATACTTCCGTCCTTCTTCTTTACAAACAACACTGGGGCACCCCACGGGGATACACTTGGCCTAATCACTCCCTTGTCCAACAATTCCTGAGGTTGCTGAGCTAATTTATTTATCTCTACTGGGTTCATACAATACGGAACCTTTGAAACTGGTTATGCCCCAAGTACTAAGTCAATAGAAAACTCTATCTCACGATCTGGTGGCAATCCTGGTAACTCATCTAAAAAGACGTCTGGAAATTCCCTTACTATTATATATCATCCAGATTAAGTGCCTCTTTCTCAGTGTTTCTATATGAGCTAAGTAGACTTCACATCATTGTCTTAACAATTTCTTGGCTTGCAGGACTGAGAGAAATTTTTTTCTTGTTTTTGTCCTCGATAAATTACTCTATCCTTATCCTCTATAAACATCACAATCCTCTTCTTCTTACAGTCAATATTTGCCTTATGTTGGGTCACCCAATCCATTCCTAAGATTATATCGAACTCTCCTAGCTCGAAAGGTATTAGGTCAGCCGAAAAAAGAGTACCCTAGGGTTTCTATTTGACACTTAGGGCAAAATTGATTCAATGAGACTTTATCTTGGTTATCCACTTCTATGGTCAAATATTCACCTAAATCTTCCAAAATTAAATCCCTCTTTATTCATATAACCCTTGGATATAAAATACTTAAATGCTCCTGAATCAAACAAAACTTTAACAGGTACGGAGTTGAGAGAAAACATACCTACAACTACATCAAAATCATGAGCAGTTATTTTCTTAGTTATCTTAAAAGTTCAACTCTAACCGTAGTAAACGTCGATCCTTCAGACATAATATCTCCCACGCATCCTTGGGCAGCTTTCCTATGATTCTTGGAAAAGTGCCCTACCTTACCACAGTTACGACGTGGATATCCTATATTTTTCACTTGCATTTTGACGCATAGTGACCCCTTTTGACCACAATTGAAACACTCCATGTTGTCTTCTGAATCCTTTATCACTATTCTTCCCGATTTCCTTTAAAAAATTATGATCAGATCTTTCTTGATCTTGTTTCTTCTCCACAACTCCTACTTTTCTCTTCTTACTTCCTTTCTCCCTGACGTTCAATTTTTGTTCACATTCTATACTAGGATAGTCTAACTACAGAGGTCACTGATGAAATTCATTGCTATGAAATATCAAATGGAATTTTGAAATCGATGAATCGATTATAAAGGAATGAAAGGTGAAGAATATGTAGATATGACTGAGAGTAACCATATAAGTACATAAGATGGTAGTCTTAGTACCATATAGCTTACAACACATAGTTAGGTGGTGTCCCACCTGACCTTTTATCACAAAGACAAGTAGTTAAATCATATGCATTGTCTACCTCAATCAACCGATAAAATCACTGAGGAAAGAAATAATGTTTAAATAGAAAATTAATGGATAGGGGGAATCTGGGTTATAATGAAATCAACACAACCTTGGGTTTGCTTACTTCGAGTTTGACCTTCTTACGGGAAAACAAGTAACTTATTAGGAGATATACTAACATTCTGGAAAACAAAGTGTAACTAAGAAGTGTGTATAAGGGTTCAAGATACAACAACAGTACTATTCCACACACAACAAAACTTGGCCGTCATAGCAGCCGCCGACTACTATCATAACATACAACCTGAACTTGCCGAGGTCGTACACTCGGACCAACAACATTACTAGGCATGGAATAAGTGACAGGTGGAGAGGGCACTGGTGCCTCCTCAGCTACAATATCAAGGGTCCGCTCAGAATCCGAACTCTCATGATCAGACTCGTTCTCTTGAAAGAGAGAACTAAAAAGCACTATCGGACGTTGACAATAATATGTATGAGGGAGACACACTAAAAGTTAGGGCAGTTCCATCAAAACCTCAATAGATGTCAGGGTCACACCTTCGAAACCCTCGACTGAACTCTTAGACTCGATCCTCTATATGAGTTGCTGACTCACACCTTGAATATATCCTAGGCATCTGCAATATATATATATATATATAACATTTTGCAAGGGTGAACAATCAATTGCTCAGCAGTACTAATATATGAATAGCAAGTAAAATAGTTTATGATAAACAATTGTAGGAACATAAATCATAACTCGTTTACAAAAACAAGTAAAACAAGTATAAATTGGATATCAACAACTATCATGCTCTGTAAAACATAATATAAGTCGTGTGCTGTGAAAAATACCATAGTCAAATTTTAGCATGTTATTTTCATTTTCAAATCCACTGTCCATTATAGGGACCACAAAATCATTTGTTATGTTACGGAAACCATACAATCTTGCTCATATATATATTGGACGTTATCTAGTGACGGCTTATCAGGCCACCACACAATTTATCTAGGATAACTCATTGGGCTATCACATAATTCATCTAGGATAGCTGATCGGGCTATCAAAAAATTCATCTAGGATAGTTGATCGGGCAATCACACAATTTATCTAGGATAGTTGGTCAGTCTATCACACAATTCATCTATTCCGGAACTCAGAGACTAGCTAGGTCTTTGATAAGTCACGCTGGACTAAGCGTTTCAAATAGGGCGTGCAACTGACTTAGCCACTTACGACCGTTATCTAATATCTGATCCGTTTTATCCAGTTTTCAAAATCCCTTATACCTATCTCTTTTCAAAATAATTCTATCACATCACACTTTCCAAAACCTTTTCCATTTTAATCACAATTTATAGATAGGCATTTCAGAAGTTACCTTCCCCAAAACATAATTTAAATAAATATTTTTAAATACAGGGGATACGTAAGTTAAAACATTCTGTTCCACTACGAAATTTAAATCAACAGTTATTCATATATTGTTGAACCATAAAAGATTTGTTCAGGGGTACTTGCCTTGCTGGGTTTTACAATTGAACATTATCCTGACTTTAGACCAACTTCAACGCTCGGGGCTTTTGACTGGAACCTTGTTGAGCTTATCGAATGAACTCTAAGCTATCATTAGTTCGACTTCAGCACTCGGGTCTTCCGACTAGAACCTATAGAATCGAAAGACCCTAATTTAGAGGATCATTTATGCTTGACATATCCTCGCTAGCAATTCTACCCGTACGATATCAGATCCCGACTCGTATTTATATGTATTACCTTAATACAAAGACAAATAGGGCTCACTCACTTGAAATTTAGTGTGGTACTTATTTTCAGAAAAAATACGAATAACTGTCGTTCCGAGAAAAATAGGGTCACCGGACTATTTGCAAAATATTTCACCACACAGTGAAAATAGTTTTCATAATATACTTATAAATATACAATTATATATTCGATTGGTATTCCCGATAATTACAGGATACGTTCCCGTATTTCCAAAATTAATTTCTCGAAAATCAGACAATATTTCCTCTATTTATTGGACTACCAGTCGATATCATATCGACGTAATCAATCACCAACAACGCAATTCACAATACACGTAATTTATATAGCGTGTAATTCAAATCGTCACAACACTCGACTCGGCATGTTTAAAACTAAAACTGAGTCAAGATATGACTTTTTGATAGATACGCGACTCAGAACCGTTTGCAAAATAAGAGACCTTTCAAAACGAACGGATCTATGTCTCGAAAATAATATTAGCGAAAGCGAAATATTTTTCCGAGTCTAGACGCGTTTGTTTCATATTAAACGGACAAACGGTCTATTTTCTATAAATAAAATAAGAATAATTCAATTAAAACTAATATTAATTGAATATTCCATACTCTATATATTTTTAAAAGTTCAAAATAATTTTAGAATATTATTTGGCATAATTATAAATAAAATTAATAAATTAAAATACACAATAATTTATATTTGTATTTATAAGCATCCCGAAAAACACGACCAAGAGCGACTCTCACAACAACTTCTAAAATTTATGAAATAAATATGTATACACTAACATGCTATAATATACCCAAATACAAAAGCGGAATCTCAAAATCCTTACCCAAAATGAATTCTGATCACCCGAAGTGATTATTTGATGCCAGGAAAATATCTCCAGAAAAATCCAAATTAATAGTCATAGACATATACACGCTATAATGCCATGTGGAGTAATCAACACCGTCAAACTCCTTTTCTATGCCCCAAAAATAAAATAAAATGAAAAATATGCCCCGAAAATTTTCTTCTCAAAACCTTGCAATATATATACTTATGCGTAGATATCAAAGCGCTGATCATTTCTATATATAACAATTGAAATTTGGACGGACGGATTAGGAAATATGAATTTTTGAAAATTAAAAGTAAATAATTTTATGAAGAAAAGGAGACAAAGAAGAAGAGTAGAGAGACAGACAGAGAATGGGGAGGGAGGCGGTGTAGGAAAAAAAGATAAGGGAAGGGGGTCGCACCAGGGAAAAGGTAGGGTGATATTTATCTGTTCGTGCGTTTATCTGTTTTTTGTTTTTGTTCATAAAGCTACACGTAGCAACAAGAATCTGAGAAGCTGCCATGCGTAATTTTAGTTTACAGGAAGTAAACACGTGTAACTACATCTTCTGGCACCTTCGCTTCGTCCCATATTTTTCATTTTAGGGAACAAAAGTGCGGGTAAAAATAATCTGAAAAATTACCAAAATAATTTTAAAATTCCCAAAATATTCAAAAACTAGTTGAATATAAATTTCGTAATTTTTTACATTTTTGGATTTAACATTAAATCCGCATTTCGTGATTTAGCGAACAAACTTGTGAGTGAAACTAACTCAAAAAATTACCGAAATACTTCTAAAATTCTCAGAATATTTAAAAACTAATAAAAATAAAGTTTTTGTAATTTTAAAAATATTTTTGGATCGTGCATCATACCCGCATTTTACGATTTAACGAACAAACATGCAAGTGAATATAATCCGAAAAATTTCCGAAACAATTTTAAAATTCTCGAAATATTGAAAACTTAAGAAAATATGAGTTTCGTGAATTTTTGAAATAGTCTTGAATTTAATACTGAATTTACACTTAAATGCAATCAAAAAATCATTTAGGGATAAATAATTGACATAATATTGTTTTCGAAATTTCATAAATTCCCATAAATAATTACTGAAATTATAAAGCCATAAAAATAATTTTAGAGATAATTTCAATATTTAAAAAAATAAATCTTCAATAAAATTACTTTTAAAAGTAAAAACAAAATGATACGAATCGGCAATTAATAATGCAAATAATTATCGTACACCAATAAGTCACGCACAATTTGTAATAAGTACAACACATGGCCGACATAAAAACAACATATTTTATTTATTTATTTAACAATTACACTTTTTAGAATACAAAAATATGAGTCGTTATATAAGGCATGTCTTGCATAGCACTTGTCGACATGTGAATTTCACGAATAGCTTTATGAATATTTTAAAATATAAACTTTGTGGGCAGTTTTGAGGACTTGTTTACATGTAGACTTCGCGATCAATATTATGGACTCTCCAACAAGTATAATTTTTGATATTAGCATAAGTATTTGGACTTTTTGATACACTGTTGATGTGTATATAATGTAGTTTGTTCAAAGGAAATGACTAATATCAATACCAATCAAGTCTTCTATTTCTCACAATCAAGAATTATGGAGAATAATTTATAGATGTGTATAATTAATAACTAAATTAATCAAATAAATAAATAAAATTATGCTACAAGTGTGAGAGGAAACAATCCAAGAATAAATAATATTCAATTGGCTATCATGAATATCTAATTTGTGTCTCTTTTTTGCTAAAAACAATTCTTTTAATGTTTATAAAGCCTTCTTCCAAGATAAATTATAGTGTTTACAACTTTTTCTGAATGTCACATGGTCATACAAAGTATAATTATAAATTATTAAAAATCAAGGATTATCACTTTCGTAATTCGCATATTAATCTTCTGATTTAATAATCAAATTGCGTCTATTATATCATATCATGTACTAGATATATAACTCATCTCCCAATTTATTATAATTCTTATAGATACAATCAAAGATTCGCAACTTCCTCAATCATGTTAAACTCTCAATGATAGATTAACAATCACAAAAAAATCACATTACAACTAAATAAACACAACAAGCCAAAGAATACCACCCAATTCGTGGATTAAAATATTAGCAAATCATAGTAAGATAACAAATATATGAATTACATGAATTAAAAACACAAACCATGATTTTAATAATTAAAGTACAAATAATACAACTTGGAATGTTCCTTTAAAATCCGGAAGAATCCCTTTTCATCTTCCAATCTCGCTCTTAGGTGTATCTCTTCTTTTTCTCTCAAGAGTAAAGCTATTTAATTATTCTATTTATACAATATTTTATGGTTCTTCTCTGCAATATATCAAAAAGCCTAATATAAATGAGTTTTAATACTTTCTAAAAATAGACAAGTAATTTCCCGAAAAATATTGGGGTTTGAATGTAAAATTTGTAATCTCTCCATCCCAAAAAGATTGACACACTTTTATTTTTTGGATGTCACAATATAATTGAACTTACCTTCACAAAAATAACTTTAATATTTTAAAATGCTTTTCACCAATTCTTTAATACATGCAAGTACAAGCTCATTAAACTAGATAAAGTACAATACACGTATGTGTGGACTACATTACAATTTGAATAAATAATATTCATGCATATGTATACTTTAAACAAAAGTTTTTTATTCTTTTTCGGCAAAACATAGAGCTAGAAAAATAGAGTGCTCTATCTATTTCCTTCCTAGCATACAAAAGTCGTCTTCTAAACAAAAGTTTTACATTTCATCTGATTATTGTGCAGCATCCTACATAAACTGAATTTCTTGTTGAACACTAACAACATCACATTTTAAAGTTGTTGGTAGTCCAGTAGTGCGAACCAACTTATCTTTTCCAAGATGAGGCAATTTGTAGGCATTGTTACCAAAAGACTTAATAACCTCCATCATACATGCTTGTATAGATAAAAATACATTGTTAAGATAACTTGGTGATAATTCATCAAAAGATTTATACACCGTATTAATTAACTCATCTATATTTTTAGGAGCTTGTTGGTGTTGAAGTGATTGGATGGATCTAAAAAACCGAGATCAAGAACATTCAAATCGGGACTAGTTGGCAGTTGACAAACTAATCTAATATCCATCCATCTTGTTCTGCACAATTTATAAACTCCTTATCGTCTATTTTAATGTGCGGCTTAGTGTGATCTTGTTGGATATAAATAAGTGGTGAAGATAAGAGAGGTGATTTTTGTCGAATTTTGGGTAACACATGTTCAAGAAAATAAGCTTTGTAGACATCTTTTGTAAATAATGTATGTTGAGTAGCATTTATGACACTTTATAACGCCCTGTAAAGCTTTGAATTGGTGTGTTTATACTCAGGTTGTTGGTGTTTTAATGTCTTTTGTAGTGTTTTTGCATTTCAAGCATTAATCCGGAATTCAAGTGAATTATCATTGATTTGATGCTAATATGGTGTTAGGATGGTGTATCAGAATAAAGGCTCGTGAAGACCAACTCAGTGCAGTGAGAAAAGAAGAAATAGAAGTTTTTTTTCAGAAGACCAGCGCGCCCGCGCTGTCATAGCGCGCGCCCGCACTGTCATAGCGCGCCCGCGCCCGAGGAACAGAAACACAGCGCGTCCGCGCTAGTCAAGCGCGCGGCCGCGCCGGGTTGGGATTTCAGAATCCTGATTCTTCTGAACTTTTGATTGGTGGACTTCTATTATGCATGGGCTGCTATATATACATAACTAAAGGTCGTTTTTCAGAGGGAGACGTATCAGAGCTCAAGGAGAAGGTGTAATAAGACCGTATAGCACAATTCAACCAAAGCAAAGAAGATCTGGTTTATACTTGTGATTCTTTGTTCTAAGTTGTAACTTTGGATGCTAGTTTTCTTTTTTGTGAACCTATACTCTTGTTTCGTACTTGGTTTCTTACTTATTCAGTATAAAGACTATATTTATTATACCATGCTTCCATTAAAACCCACGTTGATGATGAGTCCGATTATGGGCTGATCATTATCGTGGGGTTCTAATGGATTTATTATGGATTTCTTTATTTAAATTATTTTAATGCCTTAGTGTGTGGTTATTGTATGATAACCTAGTTTTAGTTGCGCTTATTCATCTTGTGAGCATCGCGAACTTATAAGATAATGTGTTAATCTTTAATGAAGCGAAAGTGAATTTAAGGTTTTAGAATTTGCCATGCTAGCATAGGTTCATGTATTTATTATGCATAATTTGTAGGTAATTTTAACCATCTTACTTGCCCTATGTAATCATGATAGATAACTTGTGCATTAAGCCATTATATTTTCATATTCTATAGACATATAGGGTCTCAATATAATTGGTGTCTATTCAGCTTCCATGTAATAACCCCAATTTTTGGAGATTTTTGAAACCCGGATGAATAGTAACTTTTGCTGACAATGTTGATTAAGAAAAATTATCAGACCACGATATATAGGAGTACTGTTATGGAAATTCTAAGATCGTATTAGTATTCCATAAAGAAAATAAGTGTATGTAAAAGCTGTCGGATTTTGAAAACGAGCACTTTTATTTTTCCCCGAGATTTCCACCAGACATTAAGGGATTTAAGGAATTAATATTAAGATGAAGGATTTTAAATTCAAGGATTATAAAGGAGAATTAATTTAGGTATTAAAAATACCAAGAAGATTTTATCAATAAAACCATTAAGGTATTTAACCAAACGATCAACGAGATTGAGTGATAACTGGACAAAGAAATGAATAACGACTCTTGTAAATACCTTTGCAAGTGGCAAGACAAGTGGATGGTTGATCAAACAAGAAACCAAGTGATAGTTAGGAAGGAATGACTAGTTAATTATATAGTTAACTAGGGATGATCTCATCTCACCACAAATCACCAACACATGGCAAATGGTGAGATCATCTTCCACTAACTCCTTTGTTTATTATTAACCTAGCAAAATATCAAGACAACCCATCATTATCCACCACATTATTCCACAAACACAAGAAAGCAAAAGCATTTCCTCCCCCATTTCCATTGCTCTCGGCCAAAACAGAACCAGCACACTAAAACTGCTGTATCTCCTTCATTTCTCACTCAAATATTGTGTTCTATAGCTCATTGGAAAGGTATTGAGATGGCCTACAACTCTTGTTCACAAGTCTCATCCAAATAATCATGGTAAGACACTCATTTTTACAGTTATTTAATTGGACTTTTAGAAACTTCAAAGCCTAACTTTGTATTCTTGATTTCTTTGGAAAGATCAAGCCTGTAGGAGGCTCCCTAAGGCTTCCTAGAAACTTAACACCTCCCAAGGAAGGTATAAAATTCAAACCCTAGCCCTTAATTTATTTGTTAGTAAGTTTAATGGTTGGTTTTGTGAAATGAGAAGCATGGATTGTGATTATTAGTAGTTTGGTTTGATTTGGAAGTGTTTTGGTAATTGAAGCTTGATTATAATTCATAGGTCTTGATTGTGGTTGTTTGAGTTGAAAAACTTGAAGATTATGGACTGATGTGGTATGGTTTAGGTGAAGTTTTGTTTTATTGATGGTTATGAGTTGGTTGGTGGTTAATTGGAGTAGTTTAAACATTGGTAATCGCGTAAACATAGCCGTCGTAATGTCCGATTTACTTTAGACTGCTTTTGTTCATAACATTTGGACCCGAGAACTCCCTGCTAGATTATTACCATTGCCATGTTTAGATAGTTCATGTTACGAGCTTCGTTTTGATATGTAGTTCGTTTGATTCCAATGTACGGTTTAGGAAAAACGACCGTTTTAAGTAACGGCGTTTCGCGAACGAAACTTTTCCCCTCGCCTTACTTTGAAACATAGGTTAAAGACCAAAAAGGGTTAATTAGTGTATGAAACAATTATGATAAGAGTGTTAGGCAGTTGGTAAGACACTCGCGAAGGAATCGCCTTAAAACTTGTAATGGTTAAATTATAAAAAATGGTGGAGCCGAGGGTACTCGAGTGACTTAAGAGAATCAGTAAGCGCAAAGCGAGCGTTAGAGTCTAAGGTAGTTAGAGTATAGATTTAAAAGTGACTTTGGTTTAATTCCAACTTACTTGTTGTTTATAGGTTACCAGACTCGTCCCGAGCCTTTTATCACCCCCAGTCGCTCAGGCAAGTTTTCTACCCGTTATACTGTTGTTGTGATGTATATATGTATATGCATTATCTTGTGATAGATGCATGTTGGTTAATTAGCAAATTTTGCGATATATTGAAGCATGCTGATATGGTATATATATGCATGCCTGTTTCGTATTCTTGCCATATATATCTGTTGGTTCAGTTGATAATACCTATGCTAGAGAATAGCGGTAATTTGCATATACCCTTAGTATAGGGACCCAAAGGTGAAAACATTTTCTAAAACCGAGAGTCGAGGATCCCGAGTAGATTTTATATATATATATGGTTATATATATATGGTTATAGTTTTCAAAACTATTAATCGAATAAGGTTTATTCGATAACTTTATTTTATTAATGAATATTATCTTGAATATTCATTCGAGGACTTATGACTCCTTTATATTATTTATTGAATATTACTTGGATATTCATTTGAGGATGTATGACACCTTTATTTTATTTAATGAATATTATTTCGATTATTCATTCGAGGGCTTATGACTCAGCTTATTTATTTATTGAATATTATTTCAAATATTCATTCGAGGGCTTATGACTCAGCTTATTTTATTTATTGAATATTAATTTGAGGATCTATGACTCCGATTATTTGCTGAGATATATTCTTTATTTTATTAAAGAATAAGGTGTCGATAATCAAACTCACTTTTGATTATTCAAATAAAGATAGTACTTTCGTATAGGTATATCTTTGGATTTAATATTCATTTCAAGTATAAGTTTCAAAACTTCTACTTCAATTATTTTTATAAAGATTATTCTTTATGGAAATATTATCTAAATAATAATATTCAGATATTTTCTAATATATTGGGACTGATTTATTTTGTTAAATCAGCATCACTCCAAACATTCTTAAAAATGTTTTGCGAGTCTTCAAAATGATTTTTAAAAGTTAGAGCGGATCCCAAAACTCATTTTTATATTTAAGATCCTCCTTTCGAAGGGGATTTAAATACTCGCTCAAAACCTGAGGGATCCGGCTCTGTGGTGTGTTTTATATTCGTAACAAGGTTGCTGTTTTGTTAAATAAATCGATTACTTACCCAACACTCGGGAAGTAAAATTCTTGGAACAAGTTAATCCATTAACAGGCATCGCCTGGGAAATATCGGTGAGTTCTCCTTTCCAACTAGATACGACTTCTTGGTGGAGCCGTATCAACAAGTTTCTACTTGGGGAAAGGGGGAACGAGCTTTACGTTTCAGAGTCATGGATTTCATCTGAACTAGGAGTGGCGTAAGTGGTCGAGTGGCGCCGGCCCAGCCTTATTATATTGGCCCAAATGGCCTGGAAGTTCCGCTAAGGCGGTCCATTCCTTAGGAGTTCAGTGTTCGGTTGACAAGTAAATCCGACAGGTTCTCCTCTACATGTAGAAAATGGTGGGGTTGCACTACTACGACTGATCATCGTAAGTGGTCTTCCTGGCGCGGCAAACTCCCGTAATGAGTTCATCATCCAATTGGATATTTCTGCAACACTACCCAGAGCACTTCGATAGAAAGGCTACGGTTGGGCGATTGTTGAGTGTTGGCAGGGTCAAGTTTTCAAAATGATGTTTGCATCAAATGAAGTATCTCGTAACTTCATTTTATTTTGATGATATTTTAAAGATTTAATCTATTCAAATATGGTCTTGTAGTCTCATCTACGTGATGAACTTTTGAAACTAATTATAACTTGAACGGTGGTAGTTCAAGTAGTATTTGGAAAAGATATAAGTATATTAGAGTATCTTGTAACTTCATCTTTTAAACTTATATCTAGTAAATGATTATCTTATGCATGACAAAGATTTTCAGAAAAACGTTGAGACAAGGTTAGATATATGAGATCACCTTGCAACGATATTTTTATACAGTTATACACTGGAACTCTGTGTATATTATGCATGGAAGAGGACTTCCAAGATTTTGAAAAGTATATATGTATATATACTGAATATTTTGCGACTTCATCGCATTAAGATATCAAACTTGATTCATTTCTTTTGACCAAGACTTTCATGAGTACTATGAGAAGGCTCATATATTGTAAATTATTATACATATTATTTTGGTGGGCTTGCTGCTCACCCTTGCTTTTTTCTTTCATCACACAACATCAGATAGACAAAATGAACAGGACCAAGCTCCCAATTCGCGAGCGGATAGGAAACGTTCTGCAGCTTCCTATAGGCATTGAAGTCGTTGTAGCTAAGGTGGGAACTACCAATAGACTAGGCTTCAACTTTTGATGTACCAGATTTATGTATACTTATGAATTGTAATAATGGCAAAGAAAATA
Source organism: Apium graveolens (assembly GCF_009905375.1). Classification (NCBI taxonomy): domain Eukaryota; kingdom Viridiplantae; phylum Streptophyta; class Magnoliopsida; order Apiales; family Apiaceae; genus Apium; species Apium graveolens. Next base: position 238,135,192 of record NC_133654.1, on the reverse strand, counting down.
TAAATTTATTCAGAAAACCTTTTAAGGTGTATTGGCAGATAATTGTGGAATAAAATGACTTGTGATTATTTTTGGATGTTCATCTCTGAGACTATAACGTGTGGTGTGTGTGTTTATTGTGGGGTCACAGTACAGAGTAGTTGATTAATTATTAAGATTGGGTGTTATTAAGGGAAATGGAACTCGTGACAACCCGGATCCCCGACCCCGGATTTGGGGGTGTTACAGAAGTGGTATCAGAGCTAAGCGTTATAAACCTCAGAGATGATGTGACGTTAAGATAATAACTAAGATAATAAGAACTCTTGCCAAGTTCATAGTCGGGCTACCTAACGTAGTACTGACAGTTAAAACCCTTATGGGAACCCTTATAAATATCGTGATAGAAGAGTAGTTCGTTATCGTATATGGTAGCGGGACTCCGAACCCTGAGGTTGAGGAGCAACAACGCGATGATGTTTTATTACTAATTGGAGATCGGATTGTGGATCCGATAGAGCGTCCTAACGCAGGACCGGATGATGTTCATATTGAGGATGTAGCGGTTGAGGATGTTGTCCTAGAAGGGATTGTTGCTGAGGAGGATCCCGTGGAGGATCCTGACAAGAATGAATAAAGGACCACTGAGGAATTGATGACCATGGTTAGGGAAACTACCAGAGGTAGGATTGGTCGGTCACTACCGGAGGTTCGTTCAAGTTTGTAAAGATAGTAGCCCCTTTAACGCGGCTTACTCGTAAGACTGAGAAGTTCGAATGGACAGAGAAATGCGAGAACAACTTTTAAGAACCGAAGCAAAGGTTGGTGACGTTCCCTATGTTGGCGTTGCCGGATGGAAAATGAGATTTTGTGATGTGTAGTGACGCTTCGTATAAGGAATTAGGGTGCTTCATATACAGCACAGCAAGGTAATCGCGTACGCGTCAAGACAATTAAGGGAATATAAAATTCGATATCCCCACCCATGAGCTTGGGCTCGTGGCAATAGTTTTTCCCTAAAGATTGGAGGCACTACTTGTATGGAGAGAAGTGCAAGATTTACACAAACCATAGGAGCTCTAGTACATTTTTACGTAGAAAGAGCTCAACATACGCCAGAGGAGGCGGTTAGAGCTAATCAAGAATTATGATTGGGAGATTCTTTATCATTCGGGGAAAGCCAATGTGGTGGCTGATGTCCTTAGTAAAAAGGAGAGACCCAAGATGATAATGTCTTTGGGATAGTTTATAAGAGATTTTGAGAAAATGGAAATAGAAGTGAAGGTAACTGGAGCCGGTACCAAAAAGCTATTTGAGATTGCAATACAGACCAAATTTTTGGAAAAGAACATATTGTGCCAGAAAAAGTGATGAATGAAGGCAGAGAGTCAATGACTGGAGAAGAGATCCACACCGAGAAAGATGATAAGGGGATAGTGAGGTGTTCCTACAGAAATTGGGTTCCAAAAGTTCAAGAGCTTAAGGATGAGAACTTAGATGAGAGCCATAGTTTGAGGAATAAGATTTAGGGCAAACCCTGAATGTGATAGTCAGGGAGGTTGCCATCAAGAAAGAAAGAACCCATAACATAATAGAGTGGAAGACAAGGTTTTTAATGTATAAGATAACCCCGATTATGGGAGAAGGTTGAAACATTTCATACTAAGGAAACAGAAAGTCGAGTAAGGAAAGGAGACCCGAGATGGTACTCCTATACGACAATTTATGGACCAGTCTAGACAGAACTTAGACTATTATCCCCAACCACCACCCTGAGGAAACAATGCGGTGAGAAATTCTTTCAGGACCTTTAAGTCGCTAAGCTCTCAGAGTTCCAAGGAACAAGCTGACCCAGTCGAGGCAAGAGCCTGGCTAAAGGAAATACAGGAATCATTTGAGATTCTAAATGATTGACGAATCACAAAAGACTATTTTTGTCACTTACCCTCCTAAGAGAGAGGCCACCCGCTGGTGAAAGGCCAAGGAAGGCACGGAGCAAGAGATTATAATAAACTGATTTAAGTTCAGACTTTCGGGAAAGTACTTCCCAAGGTTATGGAGGTAGTGTAAAAGCTTTGGAGCTAGAACAAAAGCGGATGAGTATGATGAATTATGAATCTAAGTTGTAAAAGTTATCAAGATTCGTTCTGAGGACACGAATCAAAAATGACGGGATATTTGAAATCAATGCTTATGTTGTGTTGGTTCATGAAATAATGATAAGAGAAAGGAAAATAAAAAGAAACTGAAGTGGAAAGGAATATAAAGGCAATAGAGTTTGAGGAATGATAAGGAAGTTGAGTATGAGGAAACCCTAAAGACTCGTAGCAATAGAAATATAAAAGTATGTAATCATCAGGATGAGGGTGATTCACCATGAGTTAAATTGATGGTTGAAGGCATAAGAGATAAATATATTTTATCCCCTGTAAGTTGGGAGGATTTGAGGAAACCTTGAGATAGTTCGAAGGATAAATATTGAGACGCGGATAGACTGAGGAGACAAGGAAGTAAGAAATTAGGAAAATTGGATGAAGGAAGTGACCTTCAAGAATGTGAAGTGTAAGACCGGTGGCTTGATACCCAGGAAGGGAGACGCCAGGTATGAAAGATATCCCAACATTGAGATGACTGTTGAGGTAAACAACAAAAGTAAATAAGGATTTATTAAGAAGAAGTTCACGTTGAACACGACCAATATCTTCCAGATCATCCATGTGATCATTACCAAATCAGGAAAGAAAAGCGGATAACCATTTTTATCTTTTGGAGGCCATGTGGATTGACCTTAACTTGAATAAGGATGCTATTGTGAAATTCAGTATAGACTATCGAGGTGGAAATGATTGAATAAGATACCCTTATCAGGGATATATGACTTTATTTATCCATGGAAGGATGCTTGTACCTTTTTAAAGGTGGAATTAAGGATAGAACATCGGTAACTTAAAACGAATCCTAGGGGAATGCATAAAGGTTGGCATTTTACCCTTAATAGGGATAGTATGAGTTTTGACAGTATGAATTGGAAATGATTAAGGTAATAATAACCTTTAAGGATCAGTGGAGAAATTTTTCAGAAGTATATAGACAATGGTTCTAGTATTAGTAAATGGTATTTTGATATGCCCTGTATATAGGGAATACAGGAGGAACGATTGAAGGATAACCTTAGAGGTTTTACAAGGAGAAAGGAAATATTTGAAATTCTCAAGAATAAAAATGTTGATAAAGGAAATATGACATAATTATAATGATGCCAAGTGGGGCACGTATTAAACCACGAGAAAGTATGGATCGAACCAGTAAAGGTCGAAATTGTTCAGGGCAATTAGGACCTAAGATAAAAGATGTTCTAAGTATGATTGAGAGTCATTCGTGACAGTGATTAACCTCTAAAGATTGAGGCAATAACTTATGGAAAAATGGTGATATTTTTTTTATTTACTCATCAGATATTAAAGAAAAGCATTTTCACATAAGCTGTGATTGAAATAAGGTAGAAAATTTATTTGGAGGTGGTTAAAATGACATTGACTGTAAGGAAATTTTACTATCAGGAAAGGCCAAAGAGGTGGCCGACACTTTAAAGGTAAGAGGATAATTATAGGCGCTTGTGCCAAAGGAATAAAGTGATGATGGTTAAAGCTATGAAGGTTGTATTATGGTTTGGAAGATTGACATTCCTTCTGATGACTGTGCAATACCCAACCGTAATAGTAGTTGGTAAAGGTTTAATTCGTGTAATCGCCATGAGCGGGCTATCTATCTCAGGAGATACTATCTTGAGAATGAGCCTGGACCATGTTTCAAAAAAAAAGGACTAAACAAACCTTTGAGTTAAGTCTTCTATTGAAGGCATATGATTAAGAATGGTATTAACCTGCTATCACTGCTTTCATTGAAACTCTTCTGCAATTTTATCTGCTTCACGTCATGAATGTACGTCAGGATCAGGAGTGTTCTTCATGAATCAAGAACGGTGATCATGTTACCTCCTTAGAAGAATTTGATATGATATGAATGGACTCCGTATGGTTAGCTATTAAAACTTCATGGAAAACGAATGACTACAGTAGGTCAACGGTGGGCCATAGTAATGCAGGAATGATTCCGAGAGTAATGAGCTGATTACTTACAACCGTGAGAGTTGTATTAGAATGGATGTTGAGAGTAAGTACCACTAATCGGGTCGTGGTGGTGTATAAGTTATCATTGATAGACTAATTAAGTCGATTATCTACCTATGATATATTTATTCCTTCTTATCGATAAAGAGTAGTATTACCCATACGAAGAAGGTTGCGGTATAGAAATGGATTCTAGTAACGATGAGGTCTAGAATGAGATCCCGGATTCGATTTTCGATATCGAGGGAGTTTCAAAGGTGATTGTGTATAAGCTCGAGGAAGAGCATGGGTCCATAGAATGATGGACGGAATGGCAAAAATATTTAGGCATGTGAAATGCGATGCTATAATACTTGATGTTGATATAAATACATATATGTTTTGTTCTCCTATGACAAACCTCTATAGTTCAGAGGTAGGTTCCAAGGCAGATATTTTGTGGCAGTATATTTTTTCATATATACAATTCTCTTCAATTCATTCTTTTCTCTTCTTTTCATTTCATGTAAGCTGTGAAGAACAACCCTTCCAGAAAGGGGAGGTATTGCCGAATGACTATCTATCTGTGTGATAGAAGCCTAGTAGGATACCATCTATTGTTTAATTGCTTGTCAAGTACTAAAGGCTGGCCACCTTCTGTACTAACTATGCGATATTACAAGTGTTCATGATCATAGTGATCTCTCAATAAATTTTTTTACTTCTATATGAAGGATTAAGCTTTCGAAAATAGAAACAGCTGAAAAAGGAGTAATAAAGTTGTGGTAGTATTCGGAATGGAAACACATTCGTGATACTAAGGTTGGCATGGTTATTAAAAGGTTATAGAATGCTAATGAGCAAAAGTATAACCAGTATAATATTAGGAACGGAAGGTAGTAGCGATTACGAACTGGAAAAGAATGGGTATTGAGAAGCAAAAGCTCTAATGTTAAAAGCTATAATGAGAGTCTGTGCAATAGACTTGAAAGAATTTGGAATGATCACTTAACACGGATTGAGTTTTCTTACGATAATAGATCATATGTCAGTATTGAGATATCGCCTTATGAGATCCTTGAGGGAAGACAATGTCGATCTCCCTTATGTTAGGATGAAGTTGTAGAGCGCAAGATGCTCGGACCCGCAGTAGTCCAAAGGATCAAGGATATAATAGATTTTAATCAGAGGACGGCTGGTAGTAGCCCAAGATGGGAACACGAAGTATGTTGATTTGACACGAAAGGACAAGGAATAGGAAGTGGGGGACCTAGTGTTGTTATAGGTATTCCCTTGGAAAGGAAGGATGAGGTTCGGCAAGAAAGGGAAGCTAAGTCCACGAATTGTTGGACCCTTGGATATATTAAGACCTATTGGGAAGATAGCATATGAGCTAGCCCTACCCCCGAATATGTAGCAAGTTCATAACGTGTTCCACGTATCATTGTTAAGAAAATGTAATTCGGATGCCAGATAAATAGGGGCATATGAGCGCATAGACGTGCAACCAGACGTAACCTATATTGAGCAACCAGGAAGGGTTATAGATCGAAAAGGGACAAGTGCTTAGGAGAAGGGTTATCAAACTAGTCAGAGTTTGGTGGTAGAACCATAATGTGGAAAATTGACTAGAGAGTTAGAAGGCACAATGCTAGAAAAGCATCCCCAACTGTTTTCTATCTGATTCCGGGACGGAATCCTTTTAAGGAGGGGAGACTGTAATAACCCCAATTTTTGGAGATTTTTGAAACCCGGATGAATAGTAACTTTTGCTGACAATGTTGATTAAGAAAAATTATCAGACCACGATATATAGGAGTACTGTTATGGAAATTCTAAGATCGTATTAGTATTCCATAAAGAAAATAAGTGTATGTAAAAGCTGTCGGATTTTGAAAACGAGCACTTTTATTTTTCCCCGAGATTTCCACCAGACATTAAGGGATTTAAGGAATTAATATTAAGATGAAGGATTTTAAATTCAAGGATTATAAAGGAGAATTAATTTAGGTATTAAAAATACCAAGAAGATTTTATCAATAAAACCATTAAGGTATTTAACCAAACGATCAACGAGATTGAGTGATAACCGGATAAAGAAATGAATAACGACTCTTGTAAATACCTTTGCAAGTGGCAAGGCAAGTGGATGGTTGATCAAACAAGAAACCAAGTGATAGTTAGGAAGGAATGACTAGTTAATTATATAGTTAACTAGGGATGATCTCATCTCACCACAAATCACCAACACATGGCAAATGGTGAGATCATCTTCCACTAACTCCTTTGTTTATTATTAACCTAGCAAAATATCAAGACAACCCATCATTATCCACCACATTATTCCACAAACACAAGAAAGCAAAAGCATTTCCTCCCCCATTTCCATTGCTCTCGGCCAAAACAGAACCAGCACACTAAAACTGCTGTATCTCCTTCATTTCTCACTCAAATATTGTGTTCTATAGCTCATTGGAAAGGTATTGAGATGGACTACAACTCTTGTTCAAAAGTCTCATCCAAATAATCATGGTAAGACACTCATTTTTACATTTATTTAATTGGATTTTTAGAAACTTCAAAGCCTAACTTTGTATTCTTGATTTCTTTGGAAAGATCAAGCTTGTAGGAGGCTCCCTAAGGCTTCCTAGAAACTTAACACCTCCCAAGGAAGGTATAAAATTCAAACCCTAGCCTTTACTTTATTTGTTAGTAAGTTTAATGGTTGGTTTTGTGAAATGAGAAGCATGGATTGTGATTATTAGTAGTTTGGTTTGATTTGGAAGTGTTTTGGTAATTGAAGCTTGATTATAGTTCATAGGTCTTGATTGTGGTTGTTTGAGTTGAAAACCTTGAAGATTATGGACTGATGTGGTATGGTTTAGGTGAAGTTTTGTTGTATTGATGGTTATGAGTTGGTTGGTGGTTAATTGGAGTAGTTTAAACATTGGTAATCGCGTAAACATAGCCGTCGTAATGTCCGATTTACTTTAGACTGCTTTTGTTCATAAAATTTGGACCCGAGAACTCCCTGCTAGATTATTACCATTGCCATTTTTAGATAGTTCATGTTACGAGCTTCGTTTTGATATGTAGTTCATTTGATTCCAATGTACGGTTTAGGAGAAACGACCGTTTTAAGTAACGGCGTTTCGCGAACGAAACTTTTCCCCTCGCCTTACTTTGAAACATAGGTTAAAGACCAAAAAGGGTAATTAGTGTATGAAACAATTATGGTAAGAGTGTTAGGCAGTTGGTAAGACACTCGCGAAGGAATCGCCTTAAAACTTGTAATGGTTAAATTATAAAAAATGGTGGAGCCGAGGGTACTCGAGTGACTTAAGAGAATCAGTAAGCGCAAAGCGAGCGTTAGAGTCTAAGGTAGTTAGAGTATAGATTTAAAAGTGACTTTGGTTTAATTCCAACTTACTTGTTGTTTATAGGTTACCAGACTCGTCCCGAGCCTTTTATCACCCCCAGTCGCTCAGGCAAGTTTTCTACCCGTTATACTGTTGTTGTGATGTATATATGTATATGCATTATCTTGTGATAGATGCATGTTGGTTAATTAGCAAATTTTGCGATATATTGAAGCATGCTGATATGGTATATATATGCATGCCTGTTTCGTATTCTTGCCATATATATCTGTTGGTTCAGTTGATAATACCTATGCTAGAGAATAGCGGTAATTTGCATATACCCTTAATATAGGGACCCAAAGGTGAAAACATTTTCTAAAACCGGGAGTCGAGGATCCCGAGTAGATTTTATATATATATATGGTTATATATATATGGTTATTGTTTTCAAAACTATTAATCGAATAAGGTTTATTCGATAACTTTATTTTATTAATGAATATTATCTTGAATATTCATTCGAGGACTTATGACTCCTTTATATTATTTATTGAATATTACTTGGATATTCATTTGAGGATGTATGACACCTTTATTTTATTTAATGAATATTATTTCGAATATTCATTCGAGGGCTTATGACTCAGCTTATTTATTTATTGAATATTATTTCGAATATTCATTCGAGGGCTTATGACTCAGCTTATTTTATTTACTGAATATTATTTGAATATTAATTTGAGGATCTATGACTCCGATTATTTGCTGAGATATATTCTTTATTTTATTAAAGAATAAGGTGTCGATAATCAAACTCACTTTTGATTATTCAAATAAAGATAGTACTTTCGTATAGGTATATCTTTGGATTTAATATTCATTTCAAGTATAAGTTTCAAAACTTCTACTTCAATTATTTTTATAAAGATTATTCTTTGTGGAAATATTATTTAAATAATAATATTCAGATATTTTTTAATATATTGGGACTGATTTATTTTGTTAAATCAGCATCACTCCAAACATTCTTAAAAATGTTTTGCGAGTCTTCAAAATGATTTTTACAAGTTAGAGCGGATCCCAAAACTCATTTTTATATTTAAGATCCTCCTTTCGAAGGGGATTTAAATACTCGCTCAAAACCTGAGGGATCCGGCTCTGTGCTGTATTTTATATTCGCAACAAGGTTGTTGTTTTGTTAAATGAATCGATTATTTACCCGACACTCGGGAAGTAAAATTCTTGGAACAAGTTAATCCATTAACAGGCATCGCCTGGGAAATATCGGTGAGTTCTCCTTTCCAACTAGATACGACTTCTTGGTGGAGCCGTATCAACAAGTTTCTACTTGGGGAAAGGGGGAACGAGCTTTACATTTCAGAGTCATGGATTTCATCTGAACTAGGAGTGGCGTAAGTGGTCGAGTGGCGCCGGCCCAGCCTTATTATATTGGCCCAAATGGCCTGGAAGTTCCGCTAAGGCGGTCCATTCCTTAGGAGTTCAGTGTTCGGTTGACAAGTAAATCCGACAGGTTCTCCTCTACATGTAGAAAATGGTGGGGTTGCACTACTACGACTGATCATCGTAAGTGGTCTTCCTGGCGCGGCAAACTCCCGTAATGAGTTCATCATCCAATTGGATATTTCTGCAACACTACCCAGAGCACTTCGATAGAAAGGCTACGGTTGGGCGATTGTTGAGTGTTGGCAGGGTCAAGTTTTCAAAATGATGTTTGCATCAAATGAAGTATCTCGTAACTTCATTTTATTTTGATGATATTTTAAAGATTTAATCTATTCAAATATGGTCTTGTAGTCTCATCTACGTGATGAACTTTTGAAACTAATTATAACTTGAACGGTGGTAGTTCAAGTAGTATTTGGAAAAGATATAAGTATATTAGAGTATCTTGTAACTTCATCTTTTAAACTTATATCTAGTAAATGATTATCTTATGCATGACAAAGATTTTCAGAAAAACGTTGAGACAAGGTTAGATATATGAGATCACCTTGCAACGATATTTTTATACAGTTATACACTGGAACTCTGTGTATATTATGCATGGAAGAGGACTTCCAAGATTTTGAAAAGTATATATGTATATATACTGAATATTTTGCGACTTCATCGCATTAAGATATCAAACTGGTTCATTTCTTTTGACCAAGACTTTCATGAGTACTATGAGAAGGCTCATATATTGTAAATTATTATACATATTATTTTGGTGGGCTTGCTGCTCACCCTTGCTTTTTCTTTCATCACACAACATCAGATAGACAAAATGAACAGGACCAAGCTCCCAATTCGCGAGCGGATAGGAAACGTTCTGCAGCTTCCTATAGGCATTGAAGTCGTTGTAGCTAAGGTGGGAACTACCAATAGACTAGGCTTCAACTTTTGATGTACCAGATTTATGTATACTTATGAATTGTAATAATGGCAAAGAAAATATAAATTTATTCAGAAAACCTTTTAAGGTGTATTGGCAGATAATTGTGGAATAAAATGACTTGTGATTATTTTTGGATGTTCATCTCTGAGACTATAACGTGTGGTGTGTGTGTTTATTGTGGGGTCACAGTACAGAGTAGTTGATTAATTATTAAGATTGGGTGTTATTAAGGGAAATGGAACTCGTGACAACCCGGATCCCCGACCCCGGATTTGGGGGTGTTACATTCCATCTCTTTTGTTGATGTCTGGTAGTATGTTATTCGTGCAACGAAAGTTGGCGTCTAACAGTTTCGTGTTGTCTGATTAGTGTCATCACCATTACATGTTAAGGTTAAGAACAATAAGACTATTGAAAGAAGTATTTAATGAAGTTAGAATCCCATGTTTGTATCATATATTATTCAAATCTCTTAGTTAATGTCCTTTAGTATAAATTCTCAATAGTTAATTATAGTTATAATTAAAACCCAGTTTGTTATTTGTCTTAGCATTGAATAATAGCCATATCATTGTTGCATAAGTCCATAGATCACGAAGTTAACCTAAACCAGTCTCTGTGGGAACGAACTAGAAATAATTATATATTACTTGCGATCGCGTATACTTGCATGAATTATTATCGCGTGTTTAGCCCTAACAATGTATATGCTTTGTTTCCAAAGTATTCTTGACACGATATTTACTACTTCGGTTGGTAGGTTCCTTGTACACTAGAGGAAAGATTCCTATTTTCCTGTCAAACAAAGTGTTGTTATCACTATCAAATTGAGGACGAGCAACGACAACAAGGAACATTACTTTTGTAATAAATCTTTTACTATTGTTATCACTATCAAACTCGGGATTTGTATAAAGTGATTCATGTTTAAGTTTTCTCAAACAAAAATCTAGCCTGGATAATTTGTTTTCATGAGTAAGTTAAGGCTTTATAGCATTTGAATGAGATCAAATATTACCTTCTTTAATTTTTTGATGGAGAGTAAACTTTGACATATTTAAAGCACTAGCCATTGATCGTATGTTTGGTCGACGTCGCAACAGAACTTCCGAGACTTCTCTACGATCAATATCAATTATTTCCCTACCAACTCTTCCTTTCAATCTTTGTGATGTATCAATTGGCAATCTTTGTGTGAAAGTATTTTTGGCTTTTAAACAAAATCTTTTGATAGTCTATTGAACATGAAAACACAATACTTGCTTCAAGTAATAAACCCCTTTTTAATTTTCCATCTACCACTCTTTCTAATAAAAACCAAAAAATTACTTGTCTCTCAGCTTATGTTAATAATTTGTATGCCATCCTGATATACAGAGAGTATTTTTATAGCTGTTAATATGGTGTATATAGATGCGTGATGGTAGATACAAATGGGTCTGTTAAACATATGGAAAACTGGAGGGGAAAATATTAAATATGGCGCCTTATTCTACTTTAAGAGTACATGACAGAAATGGTGGGAATAATTACCGCCAACTACTTCATCAGCCAATCATGTTTTCACTTTAACTATAAAATACTAATATAAATAAGTCAGCCACGGGTTTCTTAATATTTGTGCAATATTGACCAGCCAATCTTAAGGGACATATGGAGTAGTATTTTTTAGACATGATTATGGTCTGCTCCTGTTAGAATCTTTATGTTGAACCACTTCTAAACTGTAGATAATTTTGTTAGTCTCGCACTGGCTATAAAATCGTCCAAATCTTATGTGTATAACTCAATTTAAGGCTCAAACAGTGTCCATGCTCTCATGCCCTAAATGTCATGCTTATGCCTCTTAATGCTAGATTAAGACAAATATGATCCGTTCAAGGCCCTCGAGCCAAAGTTCAGGACCTGTCATCTCCAATTCTTTCAGTGCATGTCTTTTTCCCTAGCACCGTGCTCAATTATAAGTAAATAAATTTGAATTTTCTTAAAATATAAATCCAAATAAGTATGATTTCTTTTAACTTTAGGAATTTTTTATTTCTTATCATAAAACAATAAACTCTAATCAATAATATTCAATGAATGATATAATATCATAAATACGAGAATAAAATTCTTTAATTATATAAAAAATATACTTTATCATACAGCTGTCAGAGTTTGGACTTCACAGTCAACCTGTATTAGAGTTTGATATATGAGACTTCACGAAAAGCACATTAAGAAATTGTTATAACTCAATAAGAGACTTTTCTAATAATTCATTTTGGGACTTCATTAATGTTTCTTTTTCTTTACTTTACGGACACTTCATTTTGGACATCTCGATCATTGATTTAACGAAATATTTTTAATAAAAATGTAATGTCCAACATTTTTGCTGCCTTATTCACCTTGTTTGGGGCATGACCAAATTGATCATTTTGCAAACATTATTATATTAAAATAATTTTAATTGAAAATTATGTAATTTAAGTTATTTTTTTAAGCACAAAGATTGGATACAAAGAACTGATATAAAAAGTATTACTTAATGAGAAGCTTGTTATAAGATATGTTCATGTATGCCTCTATAACTAACACATTGAAGTATTGAACATTCCTTGTGTTAGGCACATGACATAAATAAATTTTACCATTTAGATTAGTTATAGGTCTCAATGTACTTGTATTGTATGCTTTTCTAGATAGCTCAATTATTATAATGAGCTTAGAGATTTCTATATTATAGTCTTTGTAAATATTAATCATGTAATAAGTCAATTTGGTAGAAGTTCAATGAAAATTGTTCGAGCAGTAAATCGAAGAAAATAAGTTGTAGAAATTTCTCTAAGTCAAATATCGTGAAGTCCGGAAAATCTATGTAGTGAATTCCCTCAAAACCATATACTGAAGTCCAGTTCAAAAATATGTCGTGAAGTCCAATTTTATACTAGATTGTGAAGTTTAATTATGTGATGTACCGTGAAGTCAAGAATGATGTTGTATCGTGAATTTCAGAATTATGCCATATCGTGAAGTCTAAAATAAACCATATTGTGAAGTCAAGGATAATCAGAATTCACGATATCTTCACTTAGCCTGTTTCACAACAAGATAAATGAATGTAAAATTTTAAGAAATGAAGAAATAAATCACCAAAATACATTGTACATGGAGATGGTCCATGGACAAGTGTCAAACCTATAGCTAAACTTGGAGAGCAAGAAAAGGAAATACGCAGCTAAAGATCAAGAGCGTATAACAGAATCAAGGTGGTCCTAAAAAAGATGCAACGTGTCCCATTTGTATATAGGACATCTTATTGTAATTGGGTGTGCACAATGTAGTAAACAGTATTATTAATAGTGTGCACATTCCATCTTTAGGTGTGTGTAATAGAGTAAATCATTAAGTGGTAATTTTTCTTTTCTTTGCAAGCCAACTCGAGAGTTTTGTTCTTGAGTAGAAGCCAAAAAAACATCATTATTTTCTTGGAGTTGTATTTACAGTTTACTTTATCAAAATAAAAAAAGTTGGCTAAAATATCAATTGTATTTTTACTTGTTTGATTAATTTGCATTTGATATATTGTGCTTAGTGTTTTAAGTTTTAAAAAATTAACAAATGATTTTTGAAACTTGTCATTCACCCCCGACTAGTTTTGGGTTCCTTATTTTCCAACACCTTGAATATTTAAAACTTTACGACATTGCTGAATTAGTGTCGTGAACTTCACTTTGCAATTTAGTTGAATGATTTGTTGAATGTAACTTTGACTAGTTAACATATAAACTCCATGATACATCATTTCAAGTTTGGTACATGAGTACTTCACGATATAAACATCAGAATTTGGGAGTTCACAATATGGCCATCGGGATTTGAACTTCACAACATAATTTTATTAGAGTTTTCAATATAGTGAATTTATGAAATAACTTAACGACTTTTCTACATGATAACTTCACGATACAATATATGAGACTTCTTGATATAACTTTGTTGTGCAAGACATGCCTATACAATAACAAGAATAAGTCACAATGACAACCCTGAGTTTTAGTTGTTTGATAATCAATTTTGTATTGTATTACTTGAGTCTATTAAAAGGTTAGAAGATTAGACTAGAGTATTTTTCCGTAAACATATTCAAGCTAAGGAATAAACTCTATAATAAGATCAACCCATGATCATGCCTTAGAGAAAAGTGTAGAAGCTTGGAGTTGAATAAAATTATTTTAGGAAAAATGTTCTAAGTCAAGATATCGATAAGTCACAGATCAAGTCATATCGAGAAGTCATTCGAGAAGTCCAGAATGACTTATTGAGAAGTCCAAAATGGCTTATAGAGAAGTCTCAGAGATATCGACAGGTCAAATGAACATGTGAAGAATTAGAGATATCGATAAGTCATTTCTGCATGTAGAGAACTCAGAGATATCGACAAGTCAAAATGAAGATGTGATGAATTGGAGACATCGACAAGTCAATTTCTCATTAGAGATCTCAGAGATATTGTCAAGTCAAAATGTATATAGAGATCTCAGAGATATCGACAAGTCAACTTTATATGTAGAGATCTCAGAAATATCGACAAGTCATTTCCCATGCAAGCATCTAGAGAGCTCGACAAGTCAATTATACCTATAAAAAACTCAGAGTTCTCGATAAGTCATTATATTTATCGAGATGTCACTTCTCTATAGAACAAACTGGAGATCTCGATATGCCTCTCAAATACAGAATGCAGACAAGTTAAATATTCAAGATTATCAATCAACATACGATCTATTTACTAGATTGGAAAGTCTACAAAGCAGCTGGAAGAATACAAGATCAAGGGCCAAGATTAACTGACAAAGGATGGTTACAGACTTACAAAATTGTGCAAAGATTTACTAAGCCAAAAATAGAAACAATCAGAGATTGCTTAGAAAAGGGTTTAGTACATCTTATTGCATGTTGTGTAAACCCGTGTTTACTAATCTATAAAGGAAACACTGGTCTTATTGCTGAGTTCTTACATTTTTAAGAACACAAAATTTATAGCAAGACAAACTTAATTAATACAAATTAAGTGAGTTTTAAAATATTGTGCTTGTTGTTCTATTTCTATTAACACAATATCTCTGCAATTAGGAACTGATTTGTTCATCTAATATCCAACTGTTTAAAAAGGCTAAAAATCCAAAGAAACACATTACCCCTATGTGTTGTACTCAATATCTAACAAACTTCTAGACTTTATAATCTGAGACTTCTTGTTGTAACTTGTAGACTTTACAATAAAAAAATTTTATGAACTTCACGATATCATGACTTTATATATATATATTCACTTTTCTAGAACTTTGTTATTTTATAGCCATTTTCTTTATTTAAGGCGTGATCAAGAATGATCTTCTTTTTACTCAAAAAAAGAATGATCTTCTTCCAAAACATTATGACATAGGGATGACAATCGGGTCGGTTCGGGTCGAGTATATCATAATCCAAATCCAAACCCGAAATTTGTATCCATACCCAAACCCGACCCGAACCTGAAAAAAACATGAAAATGAATACCCGAACCCGATTCATCGAATTTCAAATCGGATTCGAGTATACCTGAAACCCGATTTTTTTGGATTGTATATCCATATTCGAGACCCAAAACTCGAACCCGAAATCTGAAAATTTGTATATCTATTAATATTACGGGTGCTTGGTATCGAACATGCGACTTGCAAAAGAAGAATTTTAACGTGTCATATTCAACTATTCCACCACCACATTAATTGTGTTCTTATATGTATAGTTATTGTTTTAAAAATTAACCCAATTAAATAAACTTATAAATTGATGATCATGTGTTCACCTTTATCACTCATTTAAATTATAAAATAATTAAATTGATTTGAATGTAATATTAGTTAATTTTGAACATAAATATAAAAATATATGTTCTAAAAATTATACAATAATATGTGCATTGTAAAATGTATATTATATACAAAATAGTATATATTCATTATCTATAATTTTATAATATGTTAGGTCACACACACTGTAGAAGGGGGTTGAATACAGTATTTACTACAATCAAATCGAATATAAGAACTCAAGTAACAGAACACAGATTTTATTCAACACAATAAACTCTGTTACAATATGGAACTGTCCTCTCTCAGTGATGAACAAATTACCACGAGAGCTGCTAGGGTTACAAAGAATAATAACTTCGATTAAGATAACACATATAGTGTAAACCCTATGCCTGTGTTTATATACTACACAGTTACAAGATAATATTCTAATTAATATGAAATATAATTCTGCTTCCTAAAATATATCAACTAGTTATCTTTTCTTCCAAGTATTCTATTCTTCATATAATTCTTTCTTCATACATATTTCTTTCTGTCTTAGTCTCGATCTTCTTTCCTTTCAATCAGCCGCCTGCCTTATCTGAAAATCTCCTTAAGTCCTGATATTATCTCCTGATATATATCTTCTGATAACTTAAGTTCTAATATCTTAAGTTTTGTCTACAGTATAAGTGCTGATTTTCAGTTAAGTACTGATTTGTCCTGTTAAGTAAGATCTGAAAACTAAACACAAATCATATTACACATGACATCACAAATATATCTAACAATCTCCCCCAACTTGTAAATTAGCATAATATACAAGTTCAACAGATATTTGATGATGTCAAAAACATTAAGTACAAATGCATGAGAATTTGACTAGATAACTACAACTTACAGTCCTTTCAGCTTTACCATCTTAAGGTCTGATAACAGTTTCAGTCTGTATACACTTTCAAAATTTAAGCAGTTGTAGATTTTTGACTTGGCTTCAATTTATGATCTCTTTGATATCAGGAGTTGTTCTAAGATGGTTCTTCAACAAACATCTCTCAGCATATTCAAGTTCATTGACCATCCTCCTTTTAGCATTTATCAATTCAGTTGTATCTTCACCAGTTTGAAAAATAGCTGCTCTGAGATCATTTATCTTAGCTTTTCTTATCTCCTGATCTAGTCTGATTAGATATGCCTTGTCAGACTCTAAATTGAATTCCACAGCCTTATAACCCAGAAAAGTAGTTATAATCTTAGTAGAGTTAGGCTTTATATCGACAATGTCACCTTTGTGATCTCTGTACTTGGGACAGTATGTGCTGTCAGACTTTACAGAATAAAGCTTCTTCTGTCTTTGAATTTGTGACTTTAAATAACCTGCAGCACTATCTGGTTAATCTGTCTTTCACTTGAAGTAGGAATAGAACATGTTCCAGTTCCTCAAAATACTTCAGTGGTATAGCATTCTGCCTAATATGGTATACCTCTCCATCTGTCATAAATTATAACAAGATATGTTCTTTCAAAAAGGTATGGTAAACCATTTTTATAGATTCAAGTCGATTCAATCTTTCAGGAGTTGCTCCAACACCTGGTTCACTTAAGGAAGTTGGATCATTGGTAGTGTTATGTACTCTTCTTTCATTGGAACTACCTAATCCATATTTATCTCTTGCTTCCTTTCCTGCAACAACTCTTGCTTCAAAACCACTTGTTGGAGTCTTCAAAGATTGAGTCTGTTTAGCTTTGGTGAATCCTGGTAGGAGTATCTTTGAAGGTTTAACATGAGCAATGTCAGAGGTTTCCTTTTCCTTATCTTCTGATATCAAGCCAACTTGAGCTATGTCAGAGGTTGCTTGCTTCATTGTCATATCAGATCTTACTATATCTTGAATCTGAACAACATGAGCCATGTTAGAAGTTGTTTGAAAAATCTTCTTTGAAATCAGAATAAGACTAGCATCTTCTTCATCATCAATTATTTCTTCATCCATGACTGGCATATAAACATTTACAGGTTCATTAACTTTTTCTTTTCCCTTGGACCTTGGATCAATTTCCACTTGTGATTTGGCTTTGGTTGCCTCAGAATTTGTTCTTTCCTTTATCACAATACCCTTAGGCTTTGGAAATTTCTCTTCAACAACAGAAGCTTTAGATTTTATCTTGACACCTTCTGCTTTGAATCTAGCTTCTTCTTTCTTTAGACTCTCAAAGTCCATTCCTGGATTTTCTTTAAGAACTAACTCCTTTGAAATTTCTTCATCAAGTTCCAGATGTTCACCAGAACTTATCCTTTTACCAGTATCAGAACTTATTCTTCTCCCAGTATCAGAACTTGTTCCTTAACTTATAATTCTAGCTTTACTTGATGAAAATCCTTTGCCTTGACCTTGACCTCTACTCTTATCAGAGTTTCCCTAGTCATCATTTCCATCATCCTTTCCCTTCAGTGTCTGAATAGATTTGTATTTGGACTTAATCACTTTCTCCCCCTTTTTGGCATCAGCAGGTAAAAGAAGAGAGACAAGCAATTCCACTGAGGATTGGATCTCATTGAGTTGATTTTGGTGAGAAACTTGATTCTTCATAATTTCATCAATTTGAGTTTGTTGCTTCTCCTGAGTTTTCTCAATGTAGTCAATTATGTCAAAGGCTGGCTTGAAAAATCTGTTCTTTTCAAGTTTCACATTCATATCTTGTTGGATCAAGGTTTCTTGAATTTTATTCACCTTGGCATGAGTTGTTGAGTGTTGACCCTGAAGGTGCCTTGTACTCAATGCAGTAACTCTCAGCTGTGCCTTGAAATCATCATTTAACAGCATTTCATCAGCTTTTGCCAGATGCTCAGCAAGAATCTTTTCAAAAGGAACAAAACTAACTGAGTTTCATTCCTTAGTCCACTCCTTTCCTCTACGAGTTTCACTCCAAGGTACTGGTGCTTCCCCTGTAATAAACTTCTTGACTAAATCAGCTTTATTAACTGTTTGTTGAGGTGCATGTCCTGATGGACCAGCTGCATCAGCATCTAAATTAGCAGCAGCTTCACCAGTAGTTTCTTTATTGGCAGCATCAGAACTTGTAGATCCTGCAGTATCAGCATCCTCTGATAAAATAGCAGTATGTGAGGCTATAGAGGCTTCAATATCATCCTCTAAATTCTGATCTGCAGCCAGGTTCGGATTAACATCCAAAATTGATGTTGTTGGTGGAGTGAATTGAATTGGTGGAGCTTCCAAGTATAAAACCTCAGGCACAATCAAGTTATAAATATCAATTTCAGCACTTGTACCTGGTTCTTCATTATGTACTGGATCAACTATAGGTGACATAGGAGGTGTAGGTATTCTGTCTTGATCAGTTTCTGGTTGTGCAGAAGGAAGTGATTCAATAATAATTGGTTCTGTTGAGATAAGAGATTCCTGATCCCCTTCCATAGCTGTTTCCACTACATCCTCTGAATCTGACTCAACTATGTCCCTGTGAGCTCTCTGTTTCTTTAATTTCTTCAATGGTGGAGATACTGTAGGAGCTTTATCATCAGAATTTAACTTTTTGATCCTTTTAAGGGGCCTAGAACTCCCAGTTATAGTATCTTTCTAAGAAGAAACCTTCTCAGCTTCTACAACAACAGGTTCTGATGATTGAACCTGTTTCTCAGTTGTTTCCACAAAACATCAAAATTTAATCAAAACATTCATCACAAAATAAAATTAAAAATCGATGAAGTAAAGATTAATAAATTGCAACTAAACATGCACAGTCACATAATTTGAGAAACAAAGAACAAATCTTGCAATTAAAGAAAATTTCATTGATATATCAGATGATTACATTTCATGAAATTTATCAATTACATGCAAAAATTACAAGATAGTCCTATTCTATGATTCTTAACATCAACGGCCTTAGTCCTAGTCTAAGAAGACCTAACGACTACTTCTTCTGCTGCTGACGAAGAGCACTGTAAGACGAATGATTCATTCTTGCTGACGGAGAGCTTCTCTCTGATCATCTTCCAACCTATCAAGATGGAGGTGATACTCCATTGATAAGAACAAGAGTTCTGTGTGAACCTCGTGTGGAACTGAGTTCCAAAGCTCGTCAGGAATGGCGGTGACATGCCACTCCCGTTTCCATTCATCACAACTCAACTCGATGTTAAAGGTTTCATAGTTCAGGAACAAGTTGAAACAAACCATTTTTATTGATGAGATAAAAAGAGAGTGAGTTTGTGAGAAAATGAAAGATGTTTTGGCTGGAATGAATAGTCGGTTTAAATAGCCAATAGAATACTAAGGGACGCGGGGACTGGTTAAAAATTAAAAGTAAAAATAATAACCCCTCGACTCCCTAGACTGATGTGTAATAATTACAGTCAGTAAAAGATCTAAAGCCAGAGTTAATGGGCACGAGATATAATAACAATTACTGTGCGCATGCAGTTTTTCAAGACATACACGCTAACCACTAACCCATAATGATTATGACTGTTTTATCTCACATTAACCAATATTCTGTAAAAATATTATCGTTCAAGTAATGACCAAAAATAAACCAAGTAAATAAATAATGTCACGTCAGCATCAGAAATTAATTATTATCAGGATTTAAAAGTCAAAATATGGCTTCTTAACTCGAAAAGTGAATGTTTATTCCTGTAATTCTTCACACAAATACTGATATGGTTTCATCAGAACTTAATCATCAGAACTTCCATCAGAACTTGTCCTCAGAATTTATGCAACTGACACTTAAACTGTTCATCAAAAAGAACATTTATCACCACAGTAATTTTCATCATTCATATGGAGTGTAAGTGTGTGCATTAAGCTAAATATCAGACAAAGAGTAAAGTCTGATTCACTTCAGTATATCTTAGAAATGAGGCATAACTAAGAACTTTACTCAAAATCTGTCATTATTCTGAAGCCTACTATTGAATGAGTTCATGCATGAGTCCACCTCAACTGTTTTGTGCTCATTTTATACATCTTTTGAAATTCCATTTTACAGCGGCTTCTCAGTGTAAGTGAGTCACGACTGCTTATCAGAATTTATGATGTTATCAGAGAATTTCTCTAGTAATCATAGAGTGTGAAAAGTCACCAAGAATTTTTTATTTTTTTAGCTTTTCTAATGCATATTACTTAATACCAGCAATGCACTTGGGTCTTCCCTTCTACATTTTTACTCTAGATCTCAAAGGAGTACCTGATTTTTATTTCTTTTCTTTTCTTTTCCTTTTGATAAGTGAGGCTTATCAGCACTTAGTACATCCATCAGATTTACTAACATCAGAACTTAACAGATAAGAAGCAATATTCTAGTTTTTGACTTAGTAATAAGATACACAAAGTAAACTTAACTAAGCTCAATATCAGAATTTGCTTGTGTTAAAAGATTTCCACATAAACAATTACTTCATACATGGGATCTTTAGTATATTAAAGACTACTAGGTCAGCATCTAGCACAGTTATCCTCATTGGATTGAATAGTCACAGAAACATTCATATCACTATCAGAGTTTAGATATTCACATCAGACAAGAATCAACACTTAAGCAAATTTCAATTTAAGCACAGAATACACAAAGATAGTAATATCTGTAAATACTGATCATAAAGTCTGATGTATCAGAACATAAACTAAGCAGATTTAGAGAAAGAACCTGAAACCATTCCAAGTTCATTTACCAATCTTGTAAAAGTAGCTTCACACAGTGGTTTTGTGAAGATATCTGCTAGTTGTTGATCTGTTGGAATAAAATACAATTCCACTATACCTTCATCCACATGTTCCCTTATGAAGTGGTACCTAATACTGATGTGCTTTGTCATTGAGTGTTGAACTGGATTATCTGTCATAGCAATAGCACTTTGATTATCACAGTAAATAGGGATTTTAGAAAATTCTAACCCATAATCCAGTAACTGATTCTTCATCCAAAGAATTTGTGCACAACAGCTTCCTGCAGCAATGTATTCTGCTTCTGTAGTTGATGTGGAAATTGACTTATGTTTCTTGCTAAACCAAGAAACCAATCTGCCTCCAAGAAATTGGCATCTTCCATTTGTGCTTTTCCTGTCAATTTTGCATTCTGCAAAATCTGCATCTGAGTAACCTATTAGCTTAAAGTCTGATTCTCTAGGATACCACAATCCCAGATTAGCTGTACCCTTAAGGTACTTGAAAATTCTTTTCACAGCTGTTAAGTGAGGTTCTCTTGGATCTGCTTGAAATCTTGCACAAAGACAGGTAGCATACATGATATCAGGTCTACTTGCAGTTAGATAGAGTAGAGAGCCAATCATACCTCTGTAATCAGTAATATCTACTGATTTACCAGTATCCTTATCCAACTTTGTTGCAGTGGCCATAGGAGTGGATGCACTTGAACAATCTTACATTCCAAACTTTTTCAACAAATTTCTGGTGTACTTAGATTGACAAATAAAAGTTCCTTCTTCATTCTGCTTGACTTGAAGGCCCAGAAAATAGTTAAGTTCTCCCATCATACTCATTTGATATCTTGACTGCATCAGCTTGGAAAACTTCTTACAAAGTCTGTCATTTGTAGAACCAAAAATGATATCATCAACATATATTTGCACCAAAAGTAAGTCCTTTCCATGGTTGAGATAGAGCAGTGTTTTGTCAATAGTCCCTCTGTTAAATCCACTTTCCACAAGAAACTGAGCTAATGTCTCATACCATGCTTTTGGAGCTTGCTGAAGGCCATAAAGTGCTTTATAAAGCCTGTAGACATGATTTGGAAATTTAGAATCTATAAAGCTTGGAGGTTGTTCAACATATACCTCTTCTTCCAATTCTCCATTAAGAAAAGCACTTTTCACATCCATTTGAAAGACTTTAAACTTCTTGTGAGCAGCATAAGCCAAAAATATCCTTATGGCTTCCAATCTAGCAACTGGTGCAAATGTTTCATCATAATCAATTCTCTCCTGTTGAGAGTATCCTTTTGCAACCAGCCTTACTTTATTCCTTGTAATTATGCCATCACTGTCAGTTTTGTTTCTGAACACCCACTTTGTACCAACAACAGATCTGTTCTTTGGTCTTGGCACTAGGGTCCAGACTTTATTTCTTTCAAATTCATTTAACTCTTCTTGCATTGCTTGCACCCAATTAGCATCTTGAAGAGCTTCTTCCACTTTCTTTGGTTCAGTCTGAGATAGAAAAGAATGATAGAGACATTTATTTGATGTAGCTATTCTAGTTCTGACACCTGCATCAGGATTTCCAATAATTAAGTCAGGTGTATGTGCTTTAGTCCACTTCATTGCAGATGGAAGGTTATCTCTAGAACTGGATGCTCCCCCATAATCCATGCAGTCTCCATTAACATTTTCTGATGCTCCCCCTAAAATTATGCTCTCTGAGTTGGATCCTTCAGAATTTGAGTTCCCAGAAATATCAGAACATGAGTTTCCAGAATTATCAGAACTTGGCCCATCAGAGCTTGAAGAGCCTGTTGTAGATTCTGATGCTTCTTGAGATGTGGTTGGATCTTCAGTATGCTCCTGAAAGAGATGTGTCCTAAGTCCAATCATGTATGATGATTTAGGAATAACTTTTATGTAATCTGTTTTGATTTCATTGATATTAATAAAAGACTTGTTTTGGTTTTATTGGGGGCTTTATCTATTTAAGTGTTTAAATAAGATATACCATAGTTTAGAGTAAAGCTTTTTATGGATTATGATGAGATCATAACACTGAGACCTAAAATATGATAACTCTGAACTTAAATAGTTCCTGGTCGTAGGATTACTAACTGGTAATTAGTAATCCACAAAGATCGGTACATACTATACTTGCTTCATTATGAAGGATGTCTGTTCTCATAGACATTTGTGTGGTGACACTATAGCTAGTATGTAGGTGCTTATTATATAATAAGTTCACTGAACATGACTCACACAGCTGAACATCTGATGGAGTTCACTCACGTGTCAGCAGATGTTCACATAGTGATAATTTTATAGGTATCCTTAGACTTGAGGTCGTCATAGTCATCTTGTGTACACTGAACTATACTTTGGTTTAGTTTTTAGTCTCCAGGGACAATAATAAGGACTCTACTGGGTGTAGGAATTTGTACACGAAGATAGTGTATGATCAATAAAGGATCTACCCCTTTTAGTGAAGGAAGAGAATGTTCAATGTTGATCCACTTATGCTAGTTCAGGAATCTTTGGGCAGAGTGAATGAAATTAGAAAGGAGTTTCTAATTCACATTAATTAGAACTAAACATAGTGAATGGGAAAGCATATGATTAAATAAGATAGGCTTGACATGAGTTCCATGCCTTGTATTTAATCATGACATTGCAGGATAGAAGAAATTAATTGTACGGTAACTATTTACTGAATAGGTTCTTGGTATTCTAAGCAGTGAATTCGTATTATCCGGATAGTCGCGATATGCTGAGAAGTATCCCTCACGATGTAGAATAAATATGATTAATTTATTAATTAATCATATTTAATGAATTAGAGAATTTATATAAATAATGATAAAATAGTTTTATTATTATTTATTTCTACTACCGGCTTAATATTGAACCTACAGGGTCACACCATAAAAGAGAATGATTTAATGGTGGAGGAATTAATTAATAATGGCTGGTAATTATTTATTTGTGAAATAAATAATTATTTATCAAATTTAATAATTGATTAAATGAGATTTAATTAATTATAAATTAATTAAGAAAAGTTCTTAATATTATTAATTAAGAATTTAATTTTTAGAAATTAAATCAAGTGAGAGAATTATTTTTCTAAACTGTTTAGAAAAAAGGATTAATGATTAAAAGGTGTTTTAATTATTAGTTAATTGGTTAATAAGAATAATCAATTAAAGGGTTAATAATAATAATATTTTATGGGAAAATTTTTAGCTGAATTTTTTGCCTATAAATATACTATTATAAACCCTATTTGCCTCAACCCAAATAAAAAACCCTAATTCTAAAGAAGAAAAGAAAGGGAGGCAACTAATTCTCTCAACCTCTTCCTCCCTCCATTATTTTGATCTCTTGGTGGATACCGGTGGAATGCTTCACACTTGAGGAGCAGCTGCTAGGGATCTCCGTTCATCGTTCTTTGATCGCTATTAAAGGTTAGTAATCGATCCCTCGATTTATTCACGATTTGTATGCAATTATATGGATTTTATATCAAGAAAATGTTATACCATGCTTTTGTGATGTATAAAATCCTACAATGGTATCAGAGCTTAGGTTGTATGCATATAGATCTGTGATAAAAATTTCAGAATTTTCTGATCTTGTATGAATTTATTATGATTTTTGCAAGTTATATCATGGATTAATTATGATTGATTAGAAATTGTTTCTCAAAATTGTTTTGACTGAAGATATGGGTTCTACAAGTGTTGCAAATCATCTGTATATTTTTTCATAATTTTCTGATGAGTGGATTAATTATTATGAATTTTTAAAGTTATTTTTATTAAAATTCTTAATTAGATAATATATATATATGTGTAATCTGTTATGTATATATATATATATATATATATATTATATGCTGCTGAAAATCAATAGTACGTACTGATGTTGATGGGGGTTGTCACAGCTGTCAATGGCGGCGGCTGTTAGTAAAGAAAAAAAGGGCAGAAGACAGAAACGACCGAAAGACCGCGCGGCTGGCTAGCGCGCGTGAGGGTCACGCGCTCCTGTGTCACGCGCAGCACGTGTAAGACACGCGCGGTCAACGCTGATGCTGGCGTCATGCTGACGTCATCAGATGATGTCATGCTGACGTCAGCTCAGCTGTCAGGGCACGTGAGGCGCGTGTGCGCGTGGGGGCGAGTGGCTGAATGTCAGTCACGCGCCTGACAGCGCGTGTGTGCGTATAGGCGCGTCAGTTTTCTTCTTGAGGCACGTGAGGGCACGTGGGGAGCTTGTTTGGGGCGTGCTTGGTGCCGTTGGATTTGTCTTTTCGAGACGCATCTAATGGTATATTAAATAATATTTTCTGAAATTGTTTCGGACTGTTTATAGCTAATAGTAGTGTATTAAAGCCATTTTTAATTGTTTAATTACTTTTAAATGCTTCAGGTGATACATAGAGATGTATAATGCTTTAGAGTAATACACTACATGATTTAACATGCGTACCTTTACGTTTATTCATGCTTATATATGTGATATATGCTTAACTTATCATGCGATGATAGATTTAGGTGAACTTAATTAACATAAGGCGTATGTTAGACAATCTAGTATAGTGAAATTGTTTCATGACCTTAATATAAATATTATGAATACAATCATGAGATTCTTGTGTTTATGAAACACGTTATTAAATATAAATTTTCAATATTTAGAGAAAGGATGATTCTGTCAAAAGCAGATTTCTATCTGTAAGAAAGGGGTATTAAGTGACGCCTCTTGACAATGCTCCCCCCGATCTGGGAATCATCTGATTATCGATTATTGATTTGAAATATTTAATTTAAAAGGAAGAATCTCTTTATAATGTGATTATGATTGTAACATAATATAATCCCTCTAAAATTAAATAATATCAAGTAGTAATTGGCCAATGACACAACGGGCTTGTGTCAGTCAAAGCCTTCCAACATGGTAGAAAGTAGTTCTTATTTTTGAACCATTGTCGTTTCGTGCTACAGCCGAGGGCTTTGATTTCGAAATAAGAAATACTTGTCTATTACATAGAGATGTGTACATTGAATTAGAATCTAAAGGTTGTTACGTGCTGCAGCCATGGGCCGTTGGAGACTGATTCAATTGTACGAAATGTTGGGTTAGACTTGACTTAGAATATTGAGTTTATCGTGCTATAGCCGTGACTCAATTATTCAAGAGGCTAAAGTTTTATTAGGGAATAAGATAAGATGTAATTGACAAGAGTTGTCTGCCTATTGAACATCACATGACGTTTCGTGCTACAGCCGAGGTTGTGTGATGGAATGTAGGATCCCTATTCCCACTAGCATTATGAATGCTTAATTTGTCACTTAAGGGGGTTATATAAATTAGATAAACTAGTGGGAGCCACTTATGAATAAAGACCCGATTCATATAGTGTTTTGAAATGAAATTGAATATTGCTAAGTGTTGTTATGTGTTCATCATTTACAGATTTACTATATACGTTATGTCTTCTACACTATCACTCCGGAGTATACTAGATGCTCACAAGTTGACTGGTCCTAATTTTGTTGACTGGCTTCGAAACTTGAGAATTGTTCTCAGGGTTGAGAAGCTGGAATATGTGCTTGACTCACCTAAGCCTACTGAACATGCTAACGATGCACATAATGATGAACATGTTGTGTATCGTAAGTGGATAGATGATACAAATGTTGCTCAATGCATCATGCTAGCTTCCATGAACATTGAGCTACAGAAGCAGCATGAGCATATGGATGCTCACATTATCCTTATGCATCTACAAGAGTTGTATGATGTGGCAGAGAGGATAGCTCGATATGAGATATCGAAGGAACTGTTCGGTTGTAGGATGTCTGAGGGATCATCTGTGAATGACCATGTACTTAAGATGATCAATTTGATTGAACGTCTTGGACAACTTGGTTTTGCCATGGATGGGGAGCTGAGCCAAGACTTGGTCTTGCAATCACTTCCGGGTTCGTTCTCGCAGTTTGTTGTGAACTTTCACATGAATAAGCTGGATGTCAGCCTGCCTGAACTCCACAACATGTTGAAGACCGCGGAATCGAATTTCCCCCCTAAGAAGAGTTTTGTTCTTCTAATTGGTGAAGGTTTCAATCCTCAGAAAAGGAAGAAGAACCCTTCCAAGAAGAAGAAAGTAGGTGAGAAAAAGCCGGTTCCACCAAAAGCTGAAGACCCCAAGAGCAAAGCTATTTGCTTTCACTATAACAAGGTGGGGAACTGGAAGAGGAAGAGGAACTGCAAGGTTTACCTTGCAGAATTGAAGAAGAAGAAGGGTAGTGAGACTACCGCTTCTGTTTCAGGTATGTTCATGATTGAATTGAATATGTCATTAAATCAAATTTCTACTTGGGTATTAGATACTGCCTGTGGTTCTCATATTTGCAATTCGTTGCAGGGACTAAGGAGAAGTAGGACTCTTGAAGAAGAGGAGGTGATTCTACGGATATGAAATGGAGCAAGAGTTGCTGCTGAAGTTGTAGGATCATTTCATTTACATATGCCTACGGGCAAGACTATTATTTTAAATAATTGTTATTTTGTTCCCTCGATTGTGAGGAATATTATTTCTATTCCCATGTTAGACTTGGCTGGATTTTCGTTTGTTATTCAGAATAATAAATGTTCAATTCTTAGAGATAACGTTCTTTATGGAAGTGGTATTCTAAATAATGGTCTGTATGTATGTGACGTAGAGCATAATTTACTACAAATTGAACATACTAATAAAAGAAAAAGGGATGATGAAAATCTCACTTTCTTGTGGCACTGCAGACTTGGTCATATTAGTGAAAATAGACTGCGGACATTGCATAAGGAAGGGTTACTTGACCCCTTTCATTTTGAATCATATCCTACACGCGAGTCTTATCTATTGGGTAAAATTATCAAATCTCCATTTAGTGGACATGGAGAGAGGGTTGCAGATTTGCTAGGATTGGTACACACAAATGTATGTGGACCAATGTCTACGCAATCCATGGGTGGATTTTCATACTTCATTACTTTCATAGATGATCGATCTAGATTCAGATATGTGTATTTGATGAAACACAAGTCTGAAGCCTTTGAAAAGTTCAAAGAATATAAGTATGAAGTGGAGAAACAAACCAAACATAGTATTATAACTCTTCGATCAGATCGAGGTGATGAATACTTGAATGGAGAGTTTCTAGCTTATCTAAAAGAAAATGGTATAGTCTCCCAATGGACTCCTCCATATACTCCACAGTTGAATGGGGTATCTGAAAGGAGAAATTGAACTTTGTTAGACACGGTTCGGTCCATGATGAGCTATGCGAATCTTCCAGTATTCCTGTGGGGTTATGCATTGGAAACCTCATCATATTTACTGAATAAGGTGCCTTCCAAATCTGTTCCTCAAACTCCATATGAGATATGGAAAGAAAGGAAACCGAGTCTTAAACACGTTAAGATTTGGGGATGTCCAGCTTATGTCAAGAAAGTTGACCCAGATAAGCTGGAATCTCGATCCGTGAAATGTAATTTTGTGGGATATCCTAAAGAGACTTTAGGGTATTACTTTTACACCGATCATAGGGTGTTTGTCTCCAGACATGCTACCTTCTTGGAAAAGCAGTTTATCCTTGAAGAAAATAGTGGGAGCAAAATTGAACTTGATGAAGTTCAAGAAGCACAAACTACTACGGTTCAAGAGGAAACACCTATTCAGACTGAACAACCTTCTATGGAACAGCCCATTCGTAGGACAGGGAGAGCGTCTCGCCAACCTGAGAGGTATTATGGCCTTGTCATTGAGAATGACAATGAGTTGTCAATCATTGATGATGACGAACCTATGACCTATAATGAGGCTATGAGTAGTGTTGACTCAGAGAAATGGAAAAGTGCCATGAAATCCGAAATATAATCTATGTATACCAACCAATTATGGACTTTGGTTGAAGCACCTGAGGGTGTGAAGCCTATTGAGTGCAAATGGGTATATAAAAGAAAGATTGGAGCAGATGGCCAAGTGGAGACCTATAAGGCCAGGCTCGTGGCAAAAGGATTCAGACAAAGGCAAGGGATTGACTTTGATGAAACTTTTTCGCCTGTAGCCCTGTTAAAATTAATTCGGATTTTGCTTGTGATTGCTGCTTACTACGACTATGAGATCTGGCAAATGGACGTGAAAACGGCCTTCCTCAATGGGAAACTTGAAGAGGAAGTGAATATGACAAAGCCAGAGGGTTTTCTTTCCAAGGGAAATGAACACCTAGTGTGTAAGCTGCTGTGAACCATATATGGTTTAAAGCAAGCTTCTCGTAGATGGAACATCCATTTTGTTGAGACAATCAAAGAGTTTGGTTTTATCAAAAACATAGATGAACCATGTGTCTACAAGAAGGTTAGTGGGAGCACGGTGACATTTCTTGTATTGTATGTGGATGACATACTTCTTATAGGAAATGATATACCGATGCTGCAATCAGTTAAAGTGTGGCTATCGAAGAACTTCACTATGAAGGACTTGGGAGAAGCATCCTACATTCTCGGTATGAAGATCTATAGAGATAGATCTAGAAGAATGATAGGTCTTACCCAGGGTACATACATCCAGAAAGTGCTTAAAAGGTTTAGCATGGAAACACCAAAAGAGGTCTCATACCGATGAGCCATGGAGTGTCCCTTTCCGAAAAGATGTCTCCTAAGACACCTGAGGAAAGAGAGCGTATGTTAGATATATTTGATAATGTCATGGCTAATATAATTTATGTTTAGATTTCAGATCTTACTTAACAGGACAAATCAGTACTTAACTGTTGATCAGTACTTATACTGGAAGTCAGGACTTAAGGATATCAGTACTTATATTATCAGGAGATAATCATCAGAAGTTAGATATCAGAACTTAAGTGCTGAAGGATGATCAAAGAAAGGACAGTAGCTGATTAAAGGAAAGAAGATCGAGATAAACATAAGAAGAGATATGCATGAAGAAGGAATTCCGTGAAGAATGGAATACTTGGAAGAAAAGATATTTGATTGATATATTTTAGGAAGCAGAATTATATTCCATATCAATTAGCAATTATCTTGTAACTGTGTAGTATATAAACACAGACATAGGGTTTACACTAAAAGTGTTAATATATTCGAGAAGATTATTCATTGTAACCCTAGCAGCTCTCGTGATATTTGTTCATCACTGAGAGGTAACAGTTCCATACTGTAACAGAGTTTATTGTTTCAATAAAGTTTGTTTTCTGTTACTTAATATATTAAAGTTCGATTTGATTGTATTATACACTGTATTCACCCCCTCTACAGTGTGTGTGTGACCTAACAAGTGGTATCAGAGCTAATTTGTTAACACACATACAACTAAAGATCCTTACACAATCATGTCTGACACGGAAACTCCAACTAAGCCTACCAAAACTGAAGAACCTCCGAAGCCACAAATTCAAAGTCGGTATGAGACTATCAGGGTTCCCATACTGAGACCATCTGAATATCCCATATGGAAGGTAAGGATGACCATGTTCCTGGAAGCAACAGATCCAGAATACCTTGATAGAATCAAGGAAGGCCCTCACAAACCAACCAAGCTCGCTGTTGCAGTTGCAGGTGAAGCAGCAAAGACCGTACCAAAGGAGAAGAGTGATTATACTGCTGAAGATATATCATCAATTGCTAAGGATGCCAAGGTATGACACTTACTGCATAGTGCCATTGATAATGTAATGTCAAACATGGTAATCAACTGCAAGACTGCTAAGGAGATATGGGATGCTCTGGAAACAAGGTGTCAGGGAACGGAGACAATTAA
The DNA here is from genome assembly GCF_009905375.1 of Apium graveolens. Taxonomy (NCBI): domain Eukaryota; kingdom Viridiplantae; phylum Streptophyta; class Magnoliopsida; order Apiales; family Apiaceae; genus Apium; species Apium graveolens. Next base: position 238,104,004 of record NC_133654.1, on the reverse strand, counting down.
GAAGAACAGGAAGACAATATTTACTCAAGAGTATGAACACTTTGACTCAAAGACTAATGAGTCATTGAATGATTTATATGATAGATTTGTCAAACTTTTGAATGATTTGTCATTGATTAATAAAGAGTATGATCTTGAAGATTCAAACCTTAAGTTCCTGTTAGCTCTTCCTGAATGCTGGGATTTGAAGGCAACGACAATAAGAGACAACTATAATCTTGATGAAACAACTCTTGACGAAATCTATGGTATGCTCAAGACTCATGAGCTTGAGATGGAACAAAGAAGCAAGAGGAAAGGAGGAAAGTCAAGGACAGTTGCTCTTAAGGCTGAAGAAGAATTCCCCAAAGCAGCTTCCTCAAGGAAAGACAAGGGTAAAGCTCTTGTCATAAAGTCTGAAACTGAGTCATCAAGTTCTGAAAGTGATGATGACTCAGATTCTGAAAGCTTGCCTGAGACTGATGCTGATGAGGAGATGATGAAGCTGTGTGCTCTTATGGTGAAAGGAATCACAAAGATTGCATACAGGAAGTTCAGGAAGGGAAAGAAGTTTTCCAGGAAAGGCATAAGTTTTGATAAGAAAAATTTCAGAAGATCTGAAGACAGAGGAGGAAAGTCTGACAGAGGAGATTACACCAATGTTAAATGCTATAACTGTGGTGAGAAAGGCCACATATCTCCTGATTGCAAGAAGGTAAAGGGTGACAAAGGCAAGGCCCTTGTCACAAAGCAGAAAAGTTGGACAGACACCTCAGACTCTGAAAGTGAGGAAAACTATGCATTGATGGCAAATGCTGATAAAGAAAGTGTTGAGAGCAGTTCTGAAGCTGCTGAAACAAAGGTACCTCAGACTACTTATGCTTTTCATACTGATGATATTAATGAGTTGAGAAGATATCTTAAAACCATGTTTGTTAGTTATAGAGATCAAACTTTAACATGTGAAAGATTAACTTCTGAAAATCTTGCATTTAAGAAAAGAAATGATTTCTTAGAAAAAGAGTTAGTCATGTTCCATCAAACTCAGAAGGATAGAGATGATGCTTTTTATGTTAGGGATGAAGTGCTAAAAATGAATGAATCTCTAAAAACTGAGTTAGAAAAGGAAAGAGAGATCATCAGGACTTGGACTAACTCTGGCAAAACAACTCAAAATTTGCTAAGTAGTGGAAACTGGAAAGAGGGCTTAGGTTATGGAGAAGATAAGAATGATAAAGGAACTGAAGAAATTAAGCCTGTTGATAAGCAAAAGCCAAAGTTGAAACCTGTTAAGTTTGTAACTGTAAAGTCTGAAAATGAGAAATCAGAAGTTACAAAGGAATTAACTTCTGACAAACTAAAACAGGAAAAGACAGCTGAAGTGAACATAGGCTTAATGACAAAGAAGCAGCTTAAGCATAAGCTGAAAGATGTTAAGAATGCAAACAAGGTAAAATTACCTAGGAAAAGTAGGAATGGAAAGGAAGGTGTGAATAAAAGCAATAATTATAAACCTGTTCCTGATGCTCCTAGGAAAACATGTCATAACTGTGGAAGTTCTAACCATCTGGCTTCTTTTTGCAAAAAAAATAAGAATATTAACTCCTTACCTTCAAAATCAGGAGTTAAGAGTCAGTCTGTTAGATACAAACCATAAAATTCTTGTTTTCATTGTGGTAGTTTATGGCATTCCATTTATACTTGTAAGGAATATCATAGCTTGTACTATGATTATTATCAAATAAAACCTTCTTTGAAGAAAGTTTCCATTGTTCCTTCTAGTGTAAATTCTGATTCAAAGTCTGATAGTGTAAGTTCTGATAAGAAAAATGTTAACATAAACTCTGATGCTAAATCCGCTGTAAATGTTAACAAACTTAATAAGGCCAAAGGATCCAAGCAAGTCTGGGTCCTTAAAACTAATAATTAGTGGTCTTTATGATTGCAGGGTAACAGGAAAAATATTCTAGTTCTGGACAGTGGATGTTCAGGACATATGACTGGAAATAAGGCCCTGCTATCAGACTTTATGGAGAAAGCTGGCCCAAGTGTTTCTTATGGAGATGGCAACATTGGAAAAACATTGGGATATGGCAATATCAATCTTGGAAATGTCATAATTAAAGAAGTAGCTCTGGTCTCAGGACTTAAACACAACCTACTGAGTATAAGTCAAATATGTGACAGAGGTTATCATGTTGATTTCTTTGAAGAAAATTGTGAAATTGTGAGTAAATCTAAAGGCAAAGTTGTTCTGAAAGGATACAGGCATGGTAACATTTATGAAGCTAAGCTTTCAACAAGTACTGATGGTTCTGCAATCTGTCTGATGAGTAGAGCATCAATTGAAGAAAGCTGGAATTGGCATAAGAAACTCTCTCATTTAAATTTCAACAATATAAATGAACTGGTCAAGAAAAATCTTGTGAGAGGACTGCCAAAGTCAGTATTTGCTCCTGATGGTCTTTGTGATTCCTGTCAGAAATCCAAACAAAGAAAATCTTCATTCAAGAGCAAGACTGAATCATCAATTCTTGAGCCTTATCATCTACTACATGTTGATCTATTTGGTCCAGTAAATATCATGTCTATTACAAAGAAGAAGTATGCGTTGGTCATAGTGGATGAGTTCACCAGATACACATGGGTGTATTTCTTGCACACAAAAAGTGAAACTGCATCTATCTTGATTGATCATGTCAAACAACTGGATAAAATGGTCAAAGATTCTGTGAAAAATTTAAGGAGTGATAATGGCACTGAGTTCAAGAATTTGATAATGGAAGAGTTCTGCAAAAACCATGGAATAAAGCATGAATTTTCTGCTCCTGGAACTCCACAGCAAAATGGAGTTGTTGAAAGGAAGAATAGAACTCTCATTGAAGCTGCACGTGCAATGCTTGAAGAAGCAAACCTTCCAACCTATTTCTGGGCTGAAGCTGTGCAGACTGCTTGTTTTACTCAAAATGCAACACTCATTAACAAGCATGGAAAAACACCATATGAGATGGTGAAGAAAAAGAAGCCAAATCTGAAATATTTTCATGTATTTGGATACAAGTGTTTTTTTCTCAAGACTCATCCTGAACAGCTATCAAAGTTTGATCTAAAAGCTGATGAAAGAATCTTTGTTGGATATCCACTTTCCACAAAAGCCTTCAGAGTCTATAATTTGAGAACAAAAGTGGTCATGGAATCTATCAATGTCTCTTTTGATGACAAGAAGATTACTGGTCTTGAAGATTTCATTGACCATGATCAGCTGAGATTTGAAAATGAAGACTCAAATTCTGATACTGAAAATCCTGACAGTCTAAGTCCTGATACTGTAAACTCTGATGGATTAAACTCTGATGTTATTGAAACTGTGGTGACTACATCAAAGGAAGATGCACCTATGCAGGGGGAGCATACTCAAGATCCTACCACATCTCAAGAAACATCAGAACATGCATCTGGCTCTTCAAGTTCTGATTTGTCAAGTTCTGATAAGCCAAGTTCTGATAGTGCTGAAAATCTAAATACTGAAGAATCCAACTCAGAGAGCATAGTTTCAGGGGGAGCATCAGAAAATGAAAATGAAGATAGCATGGATCATGGGGGAGCATCCAGTTCTAGAAAAAACCTTCCATCTGCAAGGAAGTGGACAAAATCACATACACCTGATTTGATAATTGGAAATCCTGATGCAGGTGTCAGAACTAGAACAGGTACTTCAAATGAATGTCTCTACAATTCTTTTCTCTCTCAGACTGAGCCAAAGAAAGTGGAAGAAGCTCTTCAAGATGCTGATTGGGTGCAAGCAATGCAGGAAGAGTTAAATGAATTTGAAAGAAACAAAGTCTGGACCCTAGTGCCAAGACCAAAGAATAGATCTGTTGTTGGTACAAAGTGGGTATTCAGAAATAAAACTGACAGTGATGGCATAATTACAAGGAATAAGGCAAGGCTGGTTGCAAAAGGATATTCTCAACAGGAGGGAATTGATTATGATGAAACATTTGCACCAGTTGCTAGGTTAGAAGCCATAAGGATATTTTTGGCTTATGCTGCTCACAAAAAGTTTACTGTCTTTCAAATGGATGTGAAAAGTGCTTTTCTCAATGGAGAATTGGAGGAGGAGGTATATGTTGAACAACCTCCAGGCTTTGTAGATACCAAACATCCAGATTATGTCTACAGGCTTGATAAAGCACTTTATGGACTTAAGCAAGCTCCTAGAGCATGGTATGAGACTTTAGCTCAGTTTCTTCTGGAAAGTGGATTCAACAGAGGAACAATAGACAAAACACTGTTCTACCTCAACCATGGAAAGGACTTACTTCTGGTTCAGATTTATGTTGATGATATCATTTTTGGGTCTACAAATGATAAACTTTGCAAGAAGTTTTCCAAACTAATGCAGTCAAGATATCAGATGAGTATGATGGGGGAACTTAGCTATTTTCTGGGCCTTCAAGTCAAGCAGAATGAAGAAGGCACTTTTATTTGTCAAACCAAGTACACCAGAAACTTGCTGAAGAAATTTGGTATGCAAGATTGTTCAAGTGCATCCACTCCTATGACCACTGCAACAAAACTAGATAAGGATACCGGTAAATCAGTAGATAATACTGACTACAGAGGTTGCAAAATTGACAGGAAAAGCATAAGTGGAAGCTGCCAATTTCTTGGAGGCAGATTGGTTTCTTGGTACAGCAAGAAACAAAAGTCAATTTCCACATCAACTGCAGAAGCAGAGTATATTGCTGCAGGAAGCTGTTGTGCACAGATTCTTTGGATGAAGAATCAGTTACTGGATTATGGGTTAACATATTTCAAAATCCCTATTTACTGTGATAATCAAAGTGCTATTGTTATGACAGGTAATCCAGTTCAACACTCTATGACAAAACACATCAGCATCAGGTACCACTTCATAAGGGAACATGTGGATGAAGGTACAGTGGAATTGCACTTTGTTCCAACAGATCAACAACTAGCAGATATCTTCACAAAACCACTATGTGAAGCCACTTTTACAAGATTGGTAAATGAACTTGGAATGGTCTCAGGTTCTTTTTCTAAATCTGTCTAGTTTTGTTCTGATGCATCAGACTTTATAATCAGTATTTACAGAATGTAATCTCTTTGTTTATTTTGTGCTTAATTGAAATACACATTTAAGTACTGATTGTTGTCTGATATATGTTTCTAAACTCTGATAAGTGATATGTCTGTTCAAGTAACTATTCGATCCTATAAGGATAACTGTGCTAGATACTGACCTAGTAGTCTTCAATAAACAAATGATTCCATGTAAGAAGTAATTATTTCAGTGGAAATCTTATGACACTAGCAAATTCTGATAATTGAGCTTAGTTGAGTTTACTTTGTTTATCTTATTACTAAGTCACAAATTAGAATAATGCTACTCATCTGTTAAGTTCTGATACTAGTAAAACTGCTGATTGTACTAAGTGTTGATAAACCTCACTTATCAAAAGAAAAAACAAAAAGATCAAAGAATAAAATCAGGTACTCCTTTGAGATCTAGAGTAAAAATGTGGAAGGGACGACCCAAGTGCATTGCTGGTATTAAGTAAATATGCATTAGAAAAGCAAATTTTCTTGGTGACTTTTCACACTCTATGATTACTGGAGAAATACTCTGATAATAGCATAAATTCTGATAGGCAGTCGTGACTCACTTACACTGAGAAGCCACTGTAAAATAGAATTTCAAAAGATGCATAAAATTAGCACAAAACAGTTGAGGTGGACTCAAGCATGAACTCATTCATCAGTAGGTTTCAGGACAATGACAGTTCTTTAGCAAAATTTTAGTTATGCCTTATTTCTAAGATGTACTGAAGTGAATCAGACGTTAATCTTTGTCTGTTATTTAGCTTAATGCACACACTAATCACTCCATCTGAATGATGAAAATTTCTGTGGTGGTCTATGTTATTTTAGATAAACAGTCATTGTGTCATTATTGCACAAATTCTGAGGACAAGCTCTGGTTGCATATTCTGATGATTAAGTCTGAAGAGTATTACTCAGAACTTGTATAAGAACTTACTAAGATAAGCATTCCTTTTTCGAGTTAAGAAATTATGTTCTGATGACTGTTAAGTTCTGATATAAGTCTAAGTTCTGATATTACAGTCTAATGTTTTACTTGACTTATCTGTGAATAAAATTTGATAACAGTCTCAGTTAATATTTGAATATGTTGAAGTGGAAGATTAATAGTCACTATGGTTAGGGTTAATGGTATTTGTACTTGAACAGTCCACTGTTACTTGTTTCTTGTGCGCTTTAAACCATGTTTCCTCTTTCCAATGAATGTTATTCTTTTTCAAAGTCTAGGGAGACGAGATAGAATTAATTCTACCTGTCAGCATTAAATACTTTTACGTCTCCTGGCATTCTCTTGCCTATATAAGCAGCCACTTCACATCAGCCTTTCCATCAAATTCTTTCTCACACACTTACCTTCATACTTTTTCTTTCAAAAACACAATGGTCAGATTTAACATGTTTTTGAACTACCAAAACTTCAATATGGAGCTACGCTGTGCCGAATGGCAGCAGGAATGGCACGTCACGGCCATTCCTGAGGAGATATGGGACTCTGTCCCACAGGAGGTACTGACCCACTGTAACACCCCCAAATCCGGGGTCGGGGATCCGGGTTGTCACGAGTTCCATTTCCCTTAATAACACCCAATCTTAATAATTACTCAATTACTCTGTACTGTGACCCCACAATAAACACACACACCATACGTTATAGTCTCAGAGATGAACATCCAAAAATAACCACAAGTCATTTTATTCCACAATTATCTGCCAATACACCTTAAGAGGTTTTCTGAATAAATTTACATTTCTTTGCCATTATTACAATTCATAATTATACATAAATCTGGTACATTAGAAGTTGAAAGCCTAGCCTATTGGTAGTTCCTACCTCAGCTACGGCGGCATCAATGCTTCTAGAAAACTGCGGAACGTCTCCTAATCGCTTGCGAATCGGGAGCTTGGTCATGTTCATCCTTTCTATCTGTTGTTGTGTGATGAAAGAAGAAAGCAAGGGTGAGCAGCAAGCCCACCAAAATAATATGTATAATGATTAATAGTATATGAGCCTTCTCTTAGTACTCATGAAAGTCTTGGTCAAAAGAAATGAACCAAGTTGATATCTTAATGCGATGAAGTCGCAAAATATTCAGTATATATATATATACATATATACTTTTCAAAATCTTGGAAGTCCTCTTCCATGTATAATATACACAAAGTCCCAGTGTATAACTGTATAAAAAAAATATCGTTGCAAGGTGATCTCATATATCTAACCTTGTCTCAACGTTTTTCTGAAAATCTTTGTCATACATAAGACAATTATTAATTAGATATAAGTTTAAAAGATGAAGTTACCAAATACTTGACTATACTTATATCAATTATAAAGCTACTTGAACTACCACTGTTCAAAGTATAATGAGCTTTTACCAGTTCATCACATAGATGAGACTACAAGACAAGATTTGAATAGATTAAATCTTTAAAATATTATTAAAGGAAATGAAGTTATGACATACTTCATTAAGTCTGATATATATATATATATATATATATATATATATATATATCCACATATACATCTTCCTTTATACATTTCCTGAAAACCTCTGTCATGTAAAGTATGAACAGAATTGCAATATCCAATAAGTTTGGAAAGGAAAAGAATTTTGGCATAAACCAGATATCTTGCTGATCAGGCAAAGATACCCATAAGTAACCTTTTCTACTAGTAGATGGACGAATTCCCCACTGGTCATCACCCTGGTCTCAATAGGACCTTATGCTGGACTGCCACTCAGCCACTTATGCATTTGATGGACTCCCACTGAGCCACTTACACTATCATGGACGCCCACTGAGCCCATGTTGCTTATGCCGACTCAATAGATGGACTTACTTCCCGAACGTTGGGTAAGTAATCAATTCATTTACCAAAACTGCAACCTTATTGCGAATATAAAATACACCACAGAGCCGGATCCCTCAGGTTTTGAGCGAGTATTTAAATCCCCTTAAAAAGGAAGATCTTAAATATAAAAATGAGTTTTGGGATCCGCTCTAACTTTTAAAAATCATTTTGAAGACTCGAAAATACTTTATAGAGTGTTTGGAGTAAAGCTGATTTAATGAAGTAAATCAGTCCCCAGAATATTTAGAAAATGACTGAATATTATTAATTAAATAATATTCCCATAAAGAATAATCTTTATAAAAATAATTGAAGTAGAAGTATTAAAACTTATACTTGAAACGAGTATTAAATAACCAAAGATATACTTATATGAAAGTACTATCTTTATTTGAATAATCGAAAATAAGTTTGATTATTGACACCTTATTCTTTAATAAAATAAAGAATATACCTCAGCAAATAATCGGAGTCATAGATCCTCAAATGAATATTCAAATAATATTCATTAAATAATATAAACTGAGTCATAAGCCCTCGAATGAATATTCAAATAATATTCAATAAATAATATAAAAGAGTCATAAGCCCTCGAATGAATATTCAAATAATATTCAGATAAATAAATAAAAGGAGTCATAAATCCTCGAATGAATATTCAAAATAATATTCATTTAATATAAAGGAGTCATACGCCTTCGAATAATATTCGAAATAATATTCAATAATAAAATAAAGTTAAAGTAATTGAATAAACCTTATTCGATTAATAGTTTTGAAAACTATGACCATATATATATATATATAAGTATATATATATATATCCATATATACAAAATCTACTCGGGATCCTCGACTCCCGGTTTTAGAAAATATTTCCACCTTTGGGTCCCTATACTAAGGGTGTATGCAAATTACCGTTATCCTCTAGCATAGGTATTATCAACTGAATCAACAGATATATATGGAAAAAATACGAAACAAGCATGCATATATATATACCATAGCAGCATGCTTCAATATATTGCAACATTTGCTAATTAACCAACATGCATCTATCGCAAGATAATGCAAATACATATATACATCACAACAACAGTTATAACTGGTAGAAAACTTGCCTGAGCGACTGGGGGTTACGAATGGCTCGGGACGAGTCTGGCAACCTATAAACAACAAGTAAGTTGGAATTAAACCAAAGTCACTTGTAAATCTATACTTTAACTAACTTAGACTCTAACGCTTGTTTTGCGCTTACTGATTTTCTTAAGTCACTCGAGTACCCTCGGCTCCACCATTTTTAATAAATTAACCATTACGAATTTTAAGGCGATTCCTTCGCGAGTGTCTTACCAACTGCCTAACACTCTTACCATAATTGTTTCATACATTAATTAACCCTTTTTGGTCTTTAACCTATGTTTCAAAGTAAGGCGAGGGGAAATGTTTCGTTCGCGAAACGCCGTTACTTGAAACGGTCGTTTCTCCTAAACCGTGCATCGGAATCGAACGAACTACATATCAAAACGAAGCTCGTAACACGAGATATCTAGACATGGCAATGGTCATAATCTAGCAGGGGGTTCTCGGGTCCTAATGTTATGCACAAAAACAGTCTAAAGAAAATCGGACGTTACGACGGCTATGTTTACGCGATTTCCCAAATTTAAACCATTCAAAAACCATCACAATTCAACCTCACATCAATCATACAACCAACATCCATCCAAACCACATCATAACAGCCCCAACCAATTCAAGTTTAACATTCATACTTATGCCTAAGCTTAACTTTAACCATACTTAAGTTCTTTTAATCAAAACAACAACATTTACCAATCCAACAACATCCCAAAACTCACTAATCTCTACATACACAACCATCAAGCCTCTCATGAACTAAAATACTCATATTATGCTCTTAACATTCAATAACAAAGCTTGGTTAAGATATTATACCTTCCTTGAAGCTTTTTAACACAACACAAGAGCTTTGAATGCCTAAAGAACCTTGATCCTTGCTTGTATAACCTTAATCTTTCATAAAAATTCAAGAAAACTAAAGTTATTTCTTGAAGGTTACTATTCACCATCTTCTTCCTTGATTTATAGAAAAAGATTGGCTTGGAATTAGAAGCTTAAACTTATAGGAAGTATGTAACTATCCATGGGGAAGCTTAGATAATTACCTTGCTAAATAGTAAGTGGTGGAGCTTGGATCTTCAAATTTTAAGAAATGGGTCGAGAGCTAGCTTGGGAAGAAAGAGATTTTTGTGTTTTGTTTGATGAAAATGAAATGATTTGCTTGGTTGGTTGATTTTTGTGTTGTTTTTGGTTAATGACTTAATTAACCTTGATTTTGTGTGGTTATAATTCAACCACACTTCCTTCCCTTCTATGTCATGCTTGTGTCACCTTGCACATGTCATAATGCTCCCACTTGTCCACACCTTGTGGTTTGATGATGTCACAATCCCTGGCTTCTTGTACAAGCTTGTCTCTTGGTCACTTATTTGTTTTACGGTTCGCTTATCTTTCATTCTCGTTTATCGTTTGAGGGATCATACCCGGGATCTTATTACTTAGGTTCCCTTAACCTTTCTCAATATATTATATTCCTTTTATGATCCTCTCCTATAATCCTTTAATTTCAATCCTTTTTTATCCTGTTACCTTATACTCAATTCTCTCCGTATCTTGTGGATTTCCGGGAAAAATCAAAGTGTTCGGAATTGGATTCTGACGATCTTTACATACACTTATATACCACATAGAGTACTAATAATATCCCATAAGATCAATAACAGAACCCCTACATAGCGTGGCATGAAAAGTTTTCTCGTTCAACAAAAACACTATTCATAAGGGTTTCAAAATTTCTCAAAAATTGGGGTTATTACAGTCTCCCCTCCTTAAAAGGATTTCGTCCCGGAATCAGATAGAAAACAAATGGGGATACTTTCTTAGCATTACACTTTCTAACTCTCGAGTCAATTTTCCACATTGTGGTTCTACCACCAAACTCTGCCTAGTTTGATAATCCTTCTCCTAAGCACTTGTTCCTTTTCACTCTATAACCCTTCCTGGTTGCTCCATATAGGTTACGTCGGGTTGCATATCTATGCGCTCATATGCCCCTATTTCACTGGCATCCGAATTACACTTCCTTAACATTGATACGTGGAACACGTTATGAACTTGCTACATGTTCGGGGTTAGGGCTAGCTCATATGCTAACTTCCCAAACGTCTTAATATATCCAAGGGTCCAACAAATTGTAGACTTAGCTTTCCTTTCTTTCCGAACCTCATCAATCCTTTCCAAGGGATACCTATAACATTACTAGGTCCCCTATTTCATACTCTTTATCCTTTCGTGTCAAATCAACATACTTATCATGTCCATCTTGGGCTACTACCAGCCGTCCTCTGATTAGATCTATCATATCCTTGGTCCTTTGGACTACTGCGGGTCCGAGCATCTTGCGCTCTACAACTTCATCCTAACGTAAGGGAGATCGACATTGTCTTTCCTCAAGGATCTCATAAGGCGACATCTCGATAATGACATATGATCTATTGTCGTAAGATAACTCAATCCGAATTAAGTGATCATTCCAAATTCTTTCAAGTCTATTGCACAGACTCTCATTATAGCTTTTATCATTAGAACTTTTGCTTCTCAATACCCATTCTTTTCCAGTTCGTAATCGCTACTACCTTCCGTTCCTAATATTATACTGGTTATACTTTTGCTCGTTAGCGTTCTATAACCTTTTAATAACCACGTCAACCTTAGTATCACGATTGTGTTCCCATTCCACATACTACCACCACTTTATTACTCCTTTTTCAGTTGTTTCTATTTTCCAAAATTTGATCAATCAAATAGAAGTAAAGGAATTTGTTGAGAGATCACTATGATCATGAACACTTGTTATATCGCTTAGTTAGTACAGAAGGTGGCCAGCCTTTAGTACTTGACAAGCGATTAAACAATAGCTGGTATCCTACTAGGCTTCTATCACACAGATAGATAGTCATTCGGCAATACCTCCCCTTTCTGGAAGGGTTGTTCTTCTCAGCTTACATGAAATGAAAAGAAGAGAAAAGAACGAATTGAAGAGAACTGTATATGTGAAAAAAAAATATACTGCCACAAAATATCTGGCTTGGAACCTACCTCTGAACTATAGAGGTTTGTCATAGGAGAACAATTCATATACGTATATAAATCAACATTAAGCATTATAGCCTCGTATTTCCCATGCCTAAATATTTTCGCTATCCCGTCCATCATTCTATGGACCCACACTCTTCCTCGAGCTTATACACAATTACCTTTGAAACTCCCTCGACATCGAAAATCGAATCTGGGATCTCATTCTAGACATCATCGTTACTTGAATTCTATGCTTGCACCGCAACCTTCCTCGTATAATAATACGACTCTCTATTGATAAGAAAGAATAATAATTCACTAGGTAGATACTCTACTTAATTAGTCTATCAATGATAACTTATACACTACCACGACCCGATTAGTGGTACTCAATCTCAACACCCATTCCAATAAAACTCTCACGGTTGTAATCAGCTCATTACTCGCAGAATCATTGCTGCCTTACTATGGTCCACCACTGTCCTACTGTAGTCATTCATTTTCCATGAAGTCTTAATAGCTAACCATACGGAGTCCATACATGTCGTATCAAATCCTTCTAAGGAGGTAACATAATCACCATTCATGATTCATGGAGTACACTCCTGATCCTGACATACATACATGACATGAAGCATATAAAATTGCAGAAGAGTTTCAATCAAAGCACTAATAGCAGGTTAATACCATTCTTAATCATACGCCCTAAATAGAGGACTTAAGTCAAAGGTTCGTCTAGTCCTTTTTGAAACATGGTCCTGGCTTATCTCAAGATAGTACCTTCTGAGATAGATAGCCTGCTCATGGCGATTACACGAATTAAACATTTACCAACTACTATTACGGTTGGGTATTGCACAGTCATCAGAAGGAATGTCAATCTTCCAAACCATAATACAACCTTCATAGCTTTAACCATCATCACTGTATTCCTTTGGCACAAGCGCCTATAATTATCCTCTTACCTTTAAAGTGTCGGCCACCTCTTTGGCCTTTCCTGATAGTAAAATTTCCTTACAGTCAATGTCATTTTAACCACCTCCAAATAAATTTTCTACCTTATTTCAATTACAGCTTATGTGAAAATACTTTTCTTTAATATCTGATGAGTAAAAAAAAAATCCATTTTTCCATAAGTTATCCCCTCAGTCTTTAGAGGTTAATCACTGTCATGACTGACTCTCAATCATAATTAGAACATCTTTTATCTTAAGTCCTAATTGCCCTGAACAATTTCGACCATTACTGGTTCGATCCATACTTTCTCGTGGTTTAACACGTGCCCCACTTGGCAACATTATAATTACGTCATATTTCTTTTATCAACATTTCTATTCTTGAGAATTTTGAATATTACCTTTCTCCTTGTAAAACCTCTAAGGTTATCCTTCAATCGTTCCTCCTGTATTCCCTAGATACATGGCATATCACAATACCATTTACTAATACTAGAACCATTGTTTATATTCTTCTGAAAAATTTCTCCACTGATTCTTAAAGGTTGTTGTTACTTTAACCCTTTCCCAATCATACTGTCAAAACTCATACTGTCCCTATTAAGGGTGACATGCCAACCTTTATGCAGTCCCCTAGGATTCATTTTAAGTTACCAATGTTCTATCCTTAATTCCACCTTTAAAAGGTACCTGCATCCTTCCATGGATAAATCAAGTCATATATCCTTGATAGATTATCTTATTCATCATTCTCACCTCGATAGTCTATACCTAACTTCATAATAGCATCCTTATTCAAATTGAGGTCAATCCATATGGCCTCCAAAAGATAACAATGGTCATCCGCTTTTCTTTCCTGATTTGGTAATGATAACATGGATGTTCTGGAAGATATTGGTCATGTTCAACGTGAACTTCTTCTTAATAATTCCTTATTTACTTTTGTTGTTTATCTCAACAGTCATCTCAATGTTGGGATACCTCTCATACCCGGCGTCTCCCTTTCTGAGTATCGAGCCACCGGTCTTACATTTCACATTATTGAAGGTCACTTCCTTCATCCAATTTTCCTACTTTCTTACTTTCTTGTCTCCTTAGTCTATCCGCGTCTTATTATTTATCCTTCGAACTATCTAAAGGTTTCCTTGAATCCTCCCAACTTAAAGGGGGTACAATATATGTATCTCTTATGCCTTCAACCATCAATTTTAACTCATGGTGGATCATCATCATCCTGACGATTACATACTTTTCTATTTCTATTGCTATGAGTCTTTAGGGTTTCCTCATACCCAACTCCCTTATCATTCCTCAAACTCTATTGCCTTTATATTCCTTTCCACTTCAGTTTCTTTTTTTTTATTTTCCTTTCTCTTATCATTATTTCACAAACCAATCACAATATAAGCATTGATTTCAAACATCCCGTCATTCTGGATTCGTGTCCTCAGAACGAATCTTGACAACTTTTACAACTTAGATTCATAATTTATCATACTCGCCTGCCTTTGTTCTGACTCTAAAGCTTTTACACTATCTCCATAACCTTGGGAATTACTTTCCCGAAAACAATTGACTGAACTTAAATCAGTTTATTCTAACCTCTGGCTCCGTGCCTTTCTTGGTCTTTCACCAGCAGGTGGCCTCTCTTTTAGGAGGGTAAGTGATAAAAACAGTCTTTTGTGATTCGTCAATCATTTAGAATCTCAAATGATTCCTATATTTCCTTTAGCCAGGCTCTTGCCTCGACTGGGTCAGCTTGTTCCTTGGAACTCTGAGAGCTTAGCGACTTAGAGGTCCTGAAAGAATTTCACACCACATTTTTTCCTCAAGGTGGTGGTTGGGAATAAAATATAAGTTCTGTTTAGACAGGTTCATGAATTTCCGTATAGGAGTACCGTCTCGGGTCTCCTTATCTCGCTCGACTTTTTCTTTCTTAGTCTAAATATTTCTTCCTACTCCCCATAATTGGAGTCATCTTTTAATTTAAAATCTTCATTTTCCACTTTATTATATTCTGGGTTCTTTATATCTTAATTGCAACCTCCCTGATTATCACGTTCCAGGTTTGCCCTTAATCTTATTCCTTGTGGGGGCATATTACTTGGAAAATTTTGAGAATCTCCGGATAGTTTTCTTACTTACTTTGCTTAAGTCTTTCCCTCGTTTAGTCCTTGCACGATTGCAAATTATGAATTCTTAAGTTCGATAAACTTCATGACACTCTCTTAAGTGTTAATAGAGCAATTAACAATATGATTTATCACAAACAAACTGACCTGAACTGAAATTAACGAATATATACATAACCATTTGTTCGAGGGTACAACAACTGAATATATTAAAGAGGATTACATCATTTGAACTTATCGCTCCTATCCCAAAAGTACTACCATAGATAGTCATCTCGTCATTAAAACTAATCATCTGTAACTTAGGCTAATCCTCCAAAAGTGGTGCTGCATGAAATTCTTGTCTGATAGCTCTGACTCTGCACACTACCATGGATCAAGAAATGCGAGCACGCACGACATCCCTAACCTGCTCCATCACAGAGGTGATGAGGTCTAAGATAGTCGCAAGTAGAGCTGGATCAACCTGACCCTCAAGATGGCCTCTAGCTGTAACACGGGTGGTAGCCTCAATCCTTTCCATGCTATACGCTAATCCTGCCGGAAGTATCCCACCCTCAATCCTTGGTGCAGTAAGTCGATCCAACAGATCACTCCTAACATTCCGGGCCTCTGACAGGCCACCCAAAGTCATATGATAATCAGCGATAAGAGAAGCCTGAGTGGTAGCATCTAGCAGTCCATGGGGTGCAGGTGGCGTAGACCCAGGAGATCCAAACGGATAACCAAGCACGGTATCAGGTGACAATGGTGCAGGGGATAAAGGTGGCATTTCCTCAGTATGTGCTGGGCTCTGTACAGGGGAGGGAACAGGAATTGGTGGAACCTCATGGATGTCTACAGGAGCCTCTGGAAGAGGGTCTGATACTGGTATAATTGGGGTCGTGGAAGGCCCCACTCCTTCTGCCCTCATTAACCTTTGTGCCCTTGGTAACTCTTCATCCTCTAGTGCCACCCTCGCGGCCATCCTTGCTCTGGTAGTCGCCCTGACTACGGTCATCTGTTCCTCAACGGTCCTTTCTTCATTCTCATCAGGATCCTCCATGAGATCCTCCTCAGCTACAATCCTTTCCGAAATAACATCCTCAACCGCAACATTCTCTATCTGAACCTCATCCAGTCCCTCATTAGGGTACTCCATCGGATTCACAATTTGATCTCCAACTTGTAATAAAACATCCTCACGCTGATGCTCCTGAACCTCAAGGTTTGGTGCCCCGCTGCCCTATACGAGAATAAACTATGTTACTATCACGATACTTATAAGGGTTCCCGTAAGGGTTTTAACTGTCAGTGCTACGTTAGGTAGCCCTACTATGAACTTGGCAAGAGTTCTTATTATCTTAGTGAACTTATTATCTTAACGTCACATCATCTCTGAGGTTTATAACGCTTAGCTCTGATACCATTTCTGTAACACCCCCAAATCCGGGGTCGGGGATCCGGGTTGTCACGAGTTCCATTTCCCTTAATAACACCCAATCTTAATAATTACTCAACTACTCTGTACTGTGACCCCACAATAAACACACACACCATACGTTATAGTCTCAGAGATGAACATCCAAAAATAACCACAAGTCATTTTATTCCACAATTATCTGCCAATACACCTTAAAAGGTTTTTTGAATAAATTTACATTTTTTTGCCATTATTACAATTCATAATTATACATAAATCTGGTACATTAGAAGTTGAAAGCCTAGCCTATTGGTAGTTCCTACCTCAGCTACGGCGGCATCAATGCTTCTAGAAAACTGCGGAACGTCTCCTAATCGCTTGCGAATCGGGAGCTTGGTCCTGTTCATCCTTTCTATCTGTTGTTGTGTGATGAAAGAAGAAAGCAAGGGTGAGCAGCAAGCCCACCAAAATAATATGTATAATGATTAATAGTATATGAGCCTTCTCTTAGTACTCATGAAAGTCTTGGTCAAAAGAAATGAACCAAGTTGATATCTTAATGCGATGAAGTCGCAAAATATTCAGTATATATATATATATACATATATACTTTTCAAAATCTTGGAAGTCCTCTTCCATGCATAATATACACAAAGTCCCAGTGTATAACTGTATAAAAAAATTATCGTTGCAAGGTGATCTCATATATCTAACCTTGTCTCAACATTTTTCTGAAAATCTTTGTCATACATAAGACAATTATTAATTAGATATAAGTTTAAAAGATGAAGTTACCAAATACTTGACTACACTTATATCATTTATAAAGCTACTTGAACTACCACTGTTCAAAGTATAATGAGCTTTTACCAGTTCATCACATAGATGAGACTACAAGACAAGATTTGAATAGATTAAATCTTTAAAATATTATTAAAGGAAATGAAGTTATGACATACTTCATTAAGTCTGATATATATATATATCCACATATACATCTTCCTTTATACATTTCCTGAAAACCTCTGTCATGTAAAGTATGAACAGAATTGCAATATCCAATAAGTTTGGAAAGGAAAAGAATTTTGGCATAAACCAGATATCTTGCTGATCAGGCAAAGATACCCATAAGTAACCTTTTCTACTAGTAGATGGACGAATTCCCCACTGGTCATCACCCTGGTCTCAATAGGACCTTATGCTGGACTGCCACTCAGCCACTTATGCATTTGATGGACTCCCACTGAGCCACTTACACTATCATGGACGCCCACTGAGCCCATGTTGTTTATGTCGACTCAATAGATGGACTTACTTCCCGAACGTTGGGTAAGTAATCAATTCATTTACCAAAACTGCAACCTTGTTGCGAATATAAAATACACCACAGAGCCGGATCCCTCAGGTTTTGAGCGAGTATTTAAATCCCCTTAAAAAGGAAGATCTTAAATATAAAAATGAGTTTTGGGATCCGCTCTAACTTTTAAAAATCATTTTGAAGACTCGAAAACACTTTATAGAGTGTTTGGAGTAAAGCTGATTTAATGAAGTAAATCAGTCCCCAGAATATTTAGAAAATGACTGAATATTATTAATTAAATAATATTCCCATAAAGAATAATCTTTATAAAAATAATTGAAGTAGAAGTATTAAAACTTATACTTGAAACGAGTATTAAATAACCAAAGATATACTTATATGAAAGTACTATCTTTATTTGAATAATCGAAAATAAGTTTGATTATTGACACCTTATTCTTTAATAAAATAAAGAATATACCTCAGCAAATAATCGGAGTCATAGATCCTCAAATGAATATTCAAATAATATTCATTAAATAATATAAACTGAGTCATAAGCCCTCGAATGAATATTCAAATAATATTCAATAAATAATATAAAAGAGTCATAAGCCCTCGAATGAATATTCAAATAATATTCAGATAAATAAATAAAAGGAGTCATAAGTCCTCGAATGAATATTCAAAATAATATTCATTTAATATAAAGGAGTCATACGCCTTCGAATAATATTCGAAATAATATTCAATAATAAAATAAAGTTAAAGTAATCGAATAAACCTTATTCGATTAATAGTTTTGAAAACTATGACCATATATATATACATATAAGTATATATATATATCCATATATACAAAATCTACTCGGGATCCTCGACTCCCGGTTTTAGAAAATATTTCCACCTTTGGGTCCCTATACTAAGGGTGTATGCAAATTACCGCTATCCTCTAGCATAGGTATTATCAACTGAATCAACAGATATATATGGAAAAAATATGAAACAGGCATGCATATATATATACCATAGCAGCATGCTTCAATATATTGCAACATTTGCTAATTAACCAACATGCATCTATCGCAAGATAATGCAAATACATATATCATCACAACAACAGTTATAACTGGTAGAAAACTTGCCTGAGCGACTGGGGGTTACGAATGGCTCGGGACGAGTCTGGTAACCTATAAACAACAAGTAAGTTGGAATTAAACCAAAGTCACTTGTAAATCTATACTTTAACTAACTTAGACTCTAACGCTTGTTTTGCGCTTACTGATTTTCTTAAGTCACTCGAGTACCCTCGGCTCCACCATTTTTAATAAATTAACCATTACGAATTCTAAGGCGATTCCTTCGCGAGTGTCTTACCAACTGCCTAACACTCTTACCATAATTGTTTCATACATTAATTAACCCTTTTTGGTCTTTAACCTATGTTTCAAAGTAAGGCAAGGGGAAATGTTTCGTTCGCGAAACGCCGTTACTTGAAACGGTCGTTTCTCCTAAACCGTGCATCGGAATCGAACGAACTACATATCAAAATGAAGCTCGTAACACGAGATATCTAGACATGGCAATGGTCATAATCTAGCAGGGGGTTCTCGGGTCCTAATGTTATGCACAAAAACAGTCTAAAGAAAATCAGACGTTACGACGGCTATGTTTACGCGATTTCCCAAATTTAAACCATTCAAAAACCATCACAATTCAACCTCAAATCAATCATACAACCAACATCCATCCAAACCACATCATAACAGCCCCAACCAATTCAAGTTTAACATTCATACTTATGCCTAAGCTTAATTTTAACCATACTTAAGTTCTTTTAATCAAAACAACAACATTTACCAATCCAACAACATCCCAAAACTCACTAATCTCTACATACACAACCATCAAGCCTCTCATGAACTAAAATACTCATATTATGCTCTTAACATTCAATAACAAAGCTTGGTTAAGAGATTATACCTTCCTTGAAGCTTTTTAACACAACACAAGAGCTTTGAATGCCTAAAGAACCTTGATCCTTGCTTGTATAACCTTAATCTTTCATAAAAATTCAAGAAAACTAAAGTTATTTCTTGAAGGTTACTATTCACCATCTTCTTCCTTGATTTATAGAAAAAGATTGGCTTGGAATTAGAAGCTTAAACTTATAGGAAGTATGTAACTATCCATGGGGAAGCTTAGATAATTACCTTGCTAAATAGTAAGTGGTGGAGCTTGGATCTTCAAATTTTAAGAAATGGGCCGAGAGCTAGCTTGGGAAGAAAGAGATTTTTGTGTTTTGTTTGATGAAAATGAAATGATTTGCTTGGTTGGTTGATTTTTGTGTTATTTTTGGTTAATGACTTAATTAACCTTGATTTTGTGTGGTTATAATTCAACCACACTTCCTTCCCTTCTATGTCATGCTTGTGTCACCTTGCACATGTCATAATGCTCCCACTTGTCCACACCTTGTGGTTTGATGATGTCACAATCCCTGGCTTCTTGTACAAGCTTGTCTCTTGGTCACTTATTTGTTTTACGGTTCGCTTATCTTTCGTTCTCATTTATCGTTTGAGGGATCATACCCGGGATCTTATTACTTAGGTTCCCTTAACCTTTCTCAATATATTATATTCCTTTTATGATCCTCTCCTATAATCCTTTAATTTCAATCCTTTTTATCCTGTTACCTTATACTCAATTCTCTCCGTATCTTGTGGATTTCCGGGAAAAATCAAAGTGTTCGGAATTGGATTCTGACGATCTTTACATACACTTATATACCACATAGAGTACTAATAATATCCCATAAGATCAATAACAGAACCCCTACATAGCGTGGCATGAAAAGTTTTTCTCGTTCAGTAAAAACACTATTCATAAGGGTTTCAAAATTTCTCAAAAATTGGGGTTATTACACCCACCTCCTGTTCTTCTATATGGATTACCATCGCCATCTGGAGCGAATGGAGGAGGAAAGACTGGCAGCTCTCCGCCAGCAAGAGCGAATCATCAGACTCACCATTCTGTTTGTCGAGAGTAGGAAGAAGAAGAAATGATTTAATCTTGTCTTCTTCTTGTTTTTCTTCATCATCAGCTTTGTCAGGCTTCTTAGCTAGGACTAAGGCTGTTGATGTTAGGTTTCGTAGCTTAGGGAAATCTTGTATAAGTACTGATGTAATTTCAATTTCATAAATGTATTCTCTTGATATATTAATGAAATTTGTGTTTGCTTCAAGATTTTGTCTCTAAGATATTTGGTAATGCATTGTTAAATCCTGATTGATATTCTGATGACCATATAAATTCTGTTTTAATTTAAGTTCTGATTTTTTATCAGCACTTACTCATCTCATTTATCTTGGTCATTTTTACGTGATTTACTTTTCGAATATTAATGATGCGGTGAAAAATAATTAACTCAGTGGGAACGGTTTCAATTTTGAATTAAAACTGTTTCACCTTGATTAATGGAATATCTGGGTAAGTGGAACGGTTTTTCCTTGAAAACAGGCAACTGAGTAAGTAATGATTCCTATTTTCTCGAGCCCAGTAACTATCCGTTATTACTGCATGTCTGACAGGTGTCCAACGGTAACATTTTTGTTCAGAGTATAAGTACAACAGAGAGAGGATTTCTTTAATCCTTTATTTTCTTCGTATTTTTCCTCTTTACTTACTTTTACTCTCTTTCTTCTCACGTTGGTTTTTCATACAGACATCTTATCAAACACCTAACAGGCACTTTTGAATCTCAATTTTTCACATGGCACCTAAGGATTTAATCATTGATGGAGCTAAGTTTGTTCCAAACAACTATGCTGCAATTCTTGATCATGCTGAAGCTCCATCTGAATTGCATTTTATGCAAGATCTTCTTGCACACAGTGAGATTGGGTATGCATTAACACAGCCTGAAGTCTTTTCGAGTCAACAAGTTCTGACGTTTTGGCGGACTGGGCACTTTGATGATGGTGGTAAACATGGCACTCCCAGTATTGTTTTTGAAGTGGGTGATTCATCTTATGCAGTCACTCCTGGTACAATACGCAAAGCTCTACATCTCCCAGAAAATTGTACTTTTTCAACTCCAGAGGAATCAGCACTTCAGGAGTTAATGGCTGATTTGGGATATGAAAAGAGTTTGGCAAAGCTTGGGTAGTTAAAAAGGGCTAATATCAGAAGAGAATGGAGTTTTTTCTTTGACTGCATCACCAAAGCTTTTGGGAACAAATGTTCGAATTTTGATGCTATCCCAATTCTGAGTCAGCACATAGGGTATGCTATTATCCATCAAACTCATTTTGATTTTGCAACTGGAATAATTGGTTTTATTGGGGATAGGATGACAGAGGATAGAAATATTGTCTATTTTGCTAGATTCTGTCAACTTATATATACTTTTTGTACTGATGAACCTCAATTAGTCAGTCCCTCAACCCCACCTTTTAGAGTTGCAAAACGATATTTTAATGATCTGGTAAATGCTGATACTAAGAAAAAAGTGGTTAGACCATTACAGATTCCTCAGTCTGTAAAACAGATCCTAGTAAATGTTGATCTTGATACTTATAGATCTGTTTACTCTGATGTCCAACCAACCACAAACACCCAAAAACCATCATCCTCAGCAACTACCACTCATACTACTCAACCTACCCTCAGGACTTATCTCAAATCCTATCTCTCTACTTCACAGACTGTTCAACCCTCATCCTCCAAGCCAAAGAGGATAAAAACTATTCCTCAAACACCTCAAAAGAGGAGGAGGATTGTACTGAGAGATGAATCTGATACTGAGGAACAGGTTCCTTCTTCAGAACCTGTTATAGGTGAAGCTGAGAAAGTGACTTCTCAGAAGGATTCTGGAATTGGGGGATCTAGGCTTCTCAAACGGCTTAGAAGAATGACAGTTCCTGAAACTCCCAAGGAATCCAAATCAACAAAGAGATACAAGAAACAGAGGGCAAAAAGGCCAGTTTCAGATGATGAAGAGGAAGCAGCTAAGGAAGGGGATCAGGAATCTCTGATCTCACAAGACAAGGAATTTGCTCCAGTCACTTCTTCTCCATCAACTCCATCTCAGGAAGCTGTTTCTGAAAAGGCTAACACACCTTCTGTGTCTTCTGTTGATCCAGACACAAGTGCTGATATTGATGTTCAAAACTTGGTTGTGCCTGCAGTAATTCTCTTAGAAGCTCCAACAACAAATATTCCTTCCACAACACCTGTTACTGATGCTGTTCAAACTCCAGAGTTATCAACAACACCTTCTCTGCATCAAGATGCTGATGATCAAAATTTAGGTGAGCATCAGGATATGGCTGTTGATCAGAACTTAGAATAAGATCAGCAATTAGAGGATGCTGAAGCCTCCATTGCTACTCACACTGTTGTCTTATCAGAAGATACTGATTCTTTAAGTTCTGATGCTGCAAATGCTGGAGATACTGGTGATGCTGCTCCAACTGTAGATGCTGATGAAGCAGGTCCTTCAGGACTTACTCCTCAACAGACTCTTCCTAAGTCTGAACTGGTTAAGAAGTTTGTTACCGGAGAAGCACCAGTACCTTGGAGTGAAACTCGTGCAGGTCAGGAGTGGACTAAGGAATGGAACTCAGTTTCATGTGTTCCAACTGACAAGCATCTTGCTGAGCACTTGACTAAAGCTGATGAAATATTAAATTCTGATGATTTCAAAACTCAGCTTAGAGTCACTGCATTGAGTACTAAACATTTACAAGGTCTTCATTCAACTACTCATGCAGAGCTACACAAGATTCAGGAGAACTTTATCAAACAGGAACAAGTTTGGAAAATTGATAAGAAAAAGTTCTTTCAACCTACCATTGACAGGATTGCTTATATTGAGAAGACTCAAGATCATCAACAAGCTCAAATTGATGAAATTCTGAAAAATCAAGCTTCTCAGTAATCATAACTAACTGAAATCCAATCCTCAGTGGAATTGCTTATCTCTCTTCTACTACCTGTTGATGCCAAAAAGAGGGAGAAAGTGATTAAGTCCAAATACAAGACTGACAAGACACTGACAGGAAAGGATAATGAAAAAGATGATCAAGGAAGCTCTGGAATGGGTAGAGGTCATAGTCAAGGTAGAGGATTCACATCAAGACAAGCTAGTCACAGGACAAGTTCTGATACTGGGAAAAGAATAAGTTCTGCTGCTGGTAAAAGGATAAGTTCTGATGAACTTCTAGATCTTGATGAGGAAATATCAAGACAGTTATTTCTTCAGGAAAATCCAGGAATGGACTTGGAAAGTTTAAAGGAAGAAGAAGCCAGACTTAAATCAGAGAAAGTCACATCTAAATCTGAAGCTTCTGGTAAAAAGCCACTTCCAAAACTCAAAGGCATTGTGATCAAAGAAAGGACACATACTGAAGCAATATTGGCTAGATCACAACCACAGATAGATCCAAGATCCAAGGGTAAAGAAAAGGTTGGTGAACCTATCAAGGTTTATGTACCTCCTGAGGATGAAGAAATTACTGATGAAAAGGATGATCTTGCTCTGACTTCAAGAAAAGTTCTTAAACCAACCTCTGACATGGCTCAAGTTGTTCAGAGTTAAGAAATTGTAAGTTCTGATATTCAGAAGAAGCAAGTAACCTCTAACATAGCTCAAGTTAACTTGATATCAGAAGATAGATCAAAGACACTCCTACCAGGATTCACTAAAGCAAAACAGACTCAATCTTTGAAGACTACTGCAAGTGGTTTTGAAGCTAGAGTAGTTACTGGAAAGGAAGCAAGAGATAAAACTGGATTGGGAAGTGCTGATAAAAGAAGAGTACATAACACTACCAATGATCCAACTTCCTTGAGTGAACCAGGTATTGGAGCAACTCCTGAGAGATTGAATCAACTGGAATCTGTACAGATGGTTTACCATACCTACTTGAAAGAATACATCATGTTGTATTTCATGACAGATGGTAGGGTTTATCATATAAGACAAAATGCCATTCCATTGAAGTATTTTGAAGAATTGGAGCATGTACTTTTCTTACTTCAAGTGGATGACAGAATAACAGGGACTGCTGCAAACTACTTAAAAGAACAGATTCAGAGACAGAAAAGGCTTTATTCTGTTAAGTCTGACAGCACATATGTTCCAAAGTACAGAGATCACAATGGTGATATTGTTGATATGAAGCCTAATACTGCACAGATCAGAACATATCTTGGTATTAAGGGACTTGAATTCAATCTGGAGTCTGACAAAGCCTATGTCATAAGACTAGATCAGGAGTTGAGAAAAGCAAAGATCAATGATCTCAGAGCTGCAATCTTTCAAACTGGTGAAGATACTGCAGAGCTTAAAGATGCCAAAAGGAGAATGATTGATGAACTCAGATATGCTGAGAAATGTTTGTTGAAGAACTATCTCAGAACAACTCCTGACATCAGAGAGATCAGATGATGAAGCCAAGTCGAAGATCTACAACTGATTAAATTCTGATATTTGTACAGACTGAAGTTGTTATCAGAAGTTGAATATTGGTAAAGCTTTAAGGACTGTAAGTTGTAGTTATCTAGTCTAATTCTCATGCATTTGTACTTAATGTTTTTGACATCATCAAATATCTGTTAAACTTGTATATTATGCTAATTTACAAGTTTGGGGAGATTGTTAGATATATTTGATAATGTCATGGCTAATATAATTTATGTTTAGATTTCAGATCTTACTTAACAGGACAAATCAGTACTTAACTGTTGATCAGTACTTATACTGGAAGTCAGGACTTAAGGATATCAGTACTTATATTATCAGGAGATAATCATCAGAAGTTAGATATCAGAACTTAAGTGCTGAAGGATGATCAAAGAAAGGACAGTAGCTGATTAAAGGAAAGAAGATCGAGATAAACATAAGAAGAGATATGCATGAAGAAGGAATTCCGTGAAGAATGGAATACTTGGAAGAAAAGATATCTGATTGATACATTTTAGGAAGCAGAATTATATTCCATATCAGTTAGCAATTATCTTGTAACTGTGTAGTATATAAACACAGACATAGGGTTTACACTAAAAGTGTTAATATATTCGAGAAAATTATTCATTGTAACCCTAGCAGCTCTCGTGATATTTGTTCATCACTGAGAGGTAACAGTTCCATACTGTAACAGAGTTTATTGTTTCAATAAAGTTTGTTTTCTGTTACTTAATATATTAAAGTTCGATTTGATTGTATTATACACTGTATTCACCCCCTCTACAGTGTGTGTGACCTAACAGCGTATGAGTAAGATTCCTTATGCTTCAACAATAGGATCTATCATGTACGCGATGTTATGTACTAGGCCTGATGTTGCTTATTCAATTAGTGTGATGAGCAGATATCAGTCCGATCCAGATGAAGACCACTGGAAAGCAGTGAAGAACATCCTTAAGTACTTGTGAAGGACTAAGGATATTTTTCTTGTTTTTGGTGGTGAATCTGAGTTGAAAATAGAGGGTTATACTGACTCTAGTTTTCAATCAGAAAGTGATGATAGCAAATCCATGTCAGGGTACGTGGTACTCTGAATGGTGGTGCGATTAGTTGGAAGAGTTCCAAACAGTCTACAACGGCTGACTCCACAGCGGAGGCAGAATATATAGCTGCAAGTGAGGCTGAAAAAGAAGCCGTTTGGATGAGGAAATTTGTTTCTGAGTTGGGAGTCATTCCTAGCATTGAGGAGCCTATTGTGTTGTATTGTGATAACAACGCAGTAATAACACAAGCTAAGGAACCAAGATCTCATAAGAATTCCAAGCATGTCTTGCGGCGCTTTCATCTGATTAGGAAGATTGTTGAAAGAGGAGATGTCAACGTCAAGAGAGTTGACACACATAACAACATAGCAGACCCTTTAACAAAGCCACTTTCTCAAAGTCATTTTGATCGTCATAAAGATAAGATGGGTATTAGATACCAGAGTGATTGGCTTTAGTAAAAGTGGGAGATTGAAAGAGATGTGTCCTAAGTGCAATCATGTATGATGATTTAGGAATAACTTTTATGTAATCTGTTTTGATTTCATTGATATTAATAAAAGACTTGTTTTGGTTTTATTATGGGCTTTATCTATTTAAGTGTTTAAAATAAGATATACCATAGTTTAGAGTAAAGCTTTTTAAGGATTATGATGAGATCATAATAATGAGACCTAAAAGATGATGACTCTGAACTTAAATAGTTCCTGGTCGTAGGATTACTAACTGGTAATTAATAATCCGCAAAGATCGGTACATACTATGCTTGCTTCATTATGAAGGATGTCTGTTCTCATAGACATTTGTGTGGTGACACTATAGCTAGTATGTAGGTGCTTATTATAGAATAAGTTCACAGAACATGACTCACACAGCTGAACAACTGATGGAGTTCACTCACGTGTCAGCAGATGTTCACATAGTGATAGTTGTACAAGTATCCTTAGACTTGAGGTCATCATAGTCATCTTGTGTACACTGAACTATACTTTGGTTTAGTTTTTAGTCTTCAGGGACAATAATAAAGGCTCTACTGGGTGTAGGAATTTGTACATGAAGATAGTGTATGATCAATAAAGGATCTACCCCTTTCAGTGAAGGAAGAGAATGTTCAATGTTGATCCACTTATGCTAGTTCAGGAATCTCTGGCCAGAGTGAATGAAATTAGAAAGGAGTTTCTAATTCACATTAATTAGAACTAAGCTTAGTGAATGGGAAAGCATATGATTTAATAAGATAGGATTGACACGAGTTCCATGCCTTGTATTTAATCATGACATTGCAGGATAGAAGGAATTAATTGTACGGTAACTATTCACTGAATAGGTTCTTGATATTCTAAGCAGTGAATTCGTATTATCCGGATAGTCGCGATATGCTGAGAAGTATCCCTCACGATGTAGAATAAATATGATTAATTTATTAATTAATCATATTTAATGAATTAGAGAATTTATATAAATAATGATAAAATAGTTTTATTACTATTTATTTCTACTACTGGCTTAATATTGAACCTACAGGGTCACACCATAAAAGAGAATGATTTAATGGTGGAGGAATTAATTAATAATGGTTGGTAATTATTTATTTGTGAAATAAATAATTAATTAGCAAATTTAATAATTGATTAAATGAGATTTAATTAATTATAAATTAATTAAGAAAAGTTCTTAATATTATTAATTAAGAATTTAATTTTTGGAAATTAAATCAAGTGAGAGAATTATTTTTCTAAAGTGTTTAGAAAAAGGATTAATGATTAAAAGGTGTTTTAATTATTAGTTAATTGGTTAATAAGAATAATCAATTAAAGGGTTAATAATAATAATAATATTTTATGGGAAAATTTTCAGCTGAAATTTTTGCCTATAAATATACTATTATAAACCCTATTTGCCTCAACCCAAATAAAAAACCCTAATTCTAAAGAAGAAAAGAAAGGGAGGCAACTAATTCTCTCAACCTCTTCCTCCCTCCATTATTTTCATCTCTTGGTGGATACCGGTGGAGTGCTTCACACTTGAGGAGCAGCTGCTAGGAATCTCCGTTCATCGTTTTTGGATCGCTATTAAAGGTTAGTAATCGATCCCTCGATTTATTCACGATTTGTATGCGATTATATGGATTTTATATCAAAAAAATGTTATACCATGCTTCTGTGATGTATAAAATCCTATAGCTCCCCCTGCACAGGTGCATCTTCCTTTGGCATAGTCACCACATTTTTAATAACATCAGAGTTTAATCCATCAGAGTTTGCAGTATTAGGATTTAGACTGTCAGGATTTACAGAAATGGAATTTAAAACTTCATTTTCGAATCTCAGCTGATCATGATCATTGAAATCTTCAAGTCCAGTAATCTTCTTATCATCAAAAGAGACATTGATAGATTCCATGATAACCCTTGTTCTTTAATTGTAGACTCTGAAGGCTTTTGTGGAAAGTGGATACCCAACAAAAATTCCTTCATCAGCTTTTAGATCACATTTGGATAGTTGTTCGGGATGAGTCTTAAGAACAAAACACTTGCATCCAAATACATAAAAATACTTCATATTTGGCATCTTTTTCTTCACCATCTCATATGGTGTCTTTCCATGCTTGTTAATAAGTGTAGCATTCTGAGTAAAACAAGCAGTCTTCACAGCTTCAGCCCAAAAGTAGGTTGACAACTTTGCTTCATCAAGCATAGTTTGTGCAGCTTCAATAAGAGTTCTATTCTT
Source organism: Apium graveolens (assembly GCF_009905375.1). Classification (NCBI taxonomy): domain Eukaryota; kingdom Viridiplantae; phylum Streptophyta; class Magnoliopsida; order Apiales; family Apiaceae; genus Apium; species Apium graveolens. The sequence goes on along the minus strand of NC_133654.1, from coordinate 238,074,847 downwards.
TCTTTCAATAACTCCATTTTGCTGTGGAGTTCCAGGAGCAGAGAATTCCTGCTTTATTCCATGGTTTTTGCAGAACTCTTCCATAATCAAATTCTTGAACTCAGTACCATTATCACTTCTTATGATCTTCACAGAATCTTTGACCAATTTATCCAGTTGTTTGACATGATCAATCAAGATAAATGCAGTTTCACTTTTTGTGTGTAAAAATACACCCATATGTATCTGGTGAACTCATCCACTATGATCATAGCATATTTCTTCTTTGCAATAGACATGACATTCACTGGACCAAATAGATCAATATGTAGTAGGTGATAAGGCTCAAGAATTGATGATTTAGTCTTGCTCTTGAATGAAGATTTTCTTTGTTTTTCCTTCTGACAAGAATCACAAAGGCCATCAGGAGCAAATACTAATTTTGGCAGTCCTCTCACAAGATCTTTCTTGACTAGTTCATTTATATTGTTGAAATTTAAATGAGAGAGTTTCTTGTGCCAATTCCAGCTTTCTTCAATTGATGCTCTACTTAACAGACAGATTGCAGAACCATCAGTACTTGTTGAAAGCTTGGCTTCATAAATGTTACCATGCCTATATCCCTTCAGAACGACTTTGCCTGCAGATTTTCTTACAACTTCACAGTGTTCTTCAAAGAAATCCACATGATAACCTATGTCCCAGATTTGACTAACACTCAGCAGATTGTATTTAAGTCCTGAGACCGGAGCTACTTTTTCAATGATGACATTCCCAAGATTGATATTGCCATATCCCAGAGTTTTTCCAATGTTTCCATCTCCATAAGAAACACTAGGGCCAGCTTTCTCCACAAAGTCTGATAGCAGGGCTTTATTTCCAGTCATATGTCCTGAACATCCACTATCCAGAACTAGGATGTTCTTCCTGTTACCCTGCAATCACAAAGACCACTAATGATTAGTTTTCAGGACCCATACTTGCTTGGATCCTTTGGCCTTATTAAGTTTATTAACATTTGCAGCGGATTTAGCATTAGAGTTTATGTTAACAATTTTCTTATCAGAATTTGCAATATCAGACTTTGCTTTAGAACTTACACTAGAAGGAATAATTCTAACTTTCTTTACAGAAGGTTTTATTTGATAATAATCATAGTACAAACTATGATATTCCTTACAAGTATAAATGGAATGCCATAAACTACCACAATAAAAACAAGGATTTTGTGGCAAAAAGAAGCCAGATGGTTAGAGTTTCCTTAGTTATGACATGTTTTTCTAGGAGCATTAGGAACAGGCTTATAATTGTTACTTTTGTTTACACCTTCCTTTCCACTCCTATTTTTCCTAGGTGGCTTTACCTTGTTTACATTCTTAACATCTTTCAGCTTATGTTTAAGCTGCTTCTTAGTCATTAAGCCTATATTAACTTCAGTTGGCTTATCATGTTTAGGTTTGTCAGAAGTTAATTTCTCCTTAACTTCTGATTTCTCAATATCAGTCTTTGCAGTTACAAACTTAACAGGATTTACCTTTGGTTTTTGTTTAACAACTATAGGCTCAGTTTCTACAGTTCCCTTACTGTTCTTATCATCTCCATAACCTAAGCCCTCTTTCCAGTTTCCACTACTAAGAATATCCTGAGTTGCTCTACCAGAGTTAGTCCAAGTTCTGATAATCTCTCTTTCCTTTTCTAACTCAGTTTTTAGAGATTCGTTCATTTTTAGCACTTCATCCCTAACATAAAAGGCATCATCTCTATCTTTCTGAGTTTGATGGAACATGACTAACTCTTTTTCTAAATAATCATTCCTCTTTTTATAAGCAAGATTTTCAGAAGTTAATCTTTCACATGTTAAAGTTTGATCTTTATAACTAATGAACATGGTTTTAAGATATCTTCTCAACTCAGTAATATCCTCAGTATGAAAGGCATAAGTAGTTTGAGGTATCTTTAAGTCAGCAGTATCAGAACTGCTATCAGCATTTGCCATCAAGGCATAGTTTTCCTCATCCTCAGAATCTGAAGCATCTGACCAGCTTTTCTTCTTTGTGACAAGAGCCTTGCCTTTGTCACTCTTCCCTTTTCTGCAATCAGGAGATATGTGGCCTTTCTCACCACAGTTATAACATTTAACATTTGAGTAATCTCCTCTGTCAGACTTTTCTCCTTTGCCTTCAGATTTTCTGAAACCTTTCTTATCAGAACTTGCACCTTTCCTAGAAAACTTATTTCCTCTCCTAAATTTCCTATATGCAATCTTTGTGATTCCTTTCACCATAAGAGCACACAGCTTCATCATCTCTTCATCAGGGTCCATCTCAGGTATACTTTCAGTTTCTGAGTCATCATCACTATCAGAACTTGATGACTCAGTATCAGACTTTGTGATGAGAGCTTTTCCTTTTCCTTTCTTTGAGGCAGCAACTTTGGGACTTTCCTCCTCATCCATAAAGGCAATTGTCCTTGACTTCCTTTCATTCCTCTTGCTTCTTTATTCCATCTCAAGTTCATGAGTCTTGAGCATCCCATAAATTTCATCAAGAGTTGTTTCATCAAGATTATAGTTGTCTCTTACTATTATGGCCTTCAAATCCCATCTTTCAGGAAGAGCTAACAGGAATTTAAGATTTGAATCTTCAATATCATACTCTTTGTCAACTAGTGACAAATCATTCAAGAGTTTGACAAAACTGTCATACAAATCAGTTAATGACTCATCAGGCTTTGAGTCAAAGTGCTCATACTCTTGAGCGAGTATAGTCTTCATGTTCTTCTTGATTGAATCAGTTCCCTAACACCTTATTTCCAAAGCATCCCATATCTCTTTTGCAGTCTTGCATTGAATTACCCTGTTTGACATGACATTATCAATGGCACTATGCAGCAAGTGTCTTACCTTTGCATCCTTTGCAATCAATGATATATCTTCAGCAGTGTAATCACTTTTCTCCTTTGGTACAGACTTTGCTGGCTGACCTGCAACTTTCACAGAGAGTTTGGTTGGCATATGTGGTCCTTCATTAATCCTGTCGAGATATTCTGGATATGTAGCTTCCAGAAACATAGCCATCTTCACTTTCCATATGGAATACTCAGAAGGTTTCAATATGGGAACTCTTATAGTCTCATATCGACTATGGGTTATGGTTTTTGGAGGTTCTTCAGTTTTGGTGGGCTTGGTTGGAGTTTCTTCTTCAGAAATGATTATTTTTGGATCTTAAACTGTATGTGTGTTAACAGATTGCTCTGATACCACTTGTTAGGTCACACACACTGTAGAAGGAGGTTGAATACAGTGTTTACTACAATCAAATCAAATATAAGAACTCAAGTAACAGAACACAGATTTTATTTAACACAATAAACTCTGTTACAATATGGAATTGTCCTCTCTCAGTGATGAACAAATTATTACGAGAGCTGCTAGGGTTACAAAGAATAATAACTTCGATTAAGATAACACATATAGTGTAAACCATATGCCTGTGTTTATATACTACACAGTTACAAGATAATGTTCCAATTGATATGAAATATAATTCTGCTTCCTAAAATATATCAACTAGTTATTTTTTCTTCCAAGTATTTTATTCTTCATAGAATTCTTTCTTCATGCATATTTCTTTCTGTCTTAACCTCGATCTTCTTTCCTTTCAATCATCCGCCTGCCTTATCTGAAAGTCTCCTTAAGTCCTGATATTATCTCCCGATAAATATCTTCTGATAACTTAAGTTTTGATAACTTAAGTTCTGATATCTTAAGTTTTGTCTTCAGTATAAGTGTTGATTTCCAGTTAAGTACTGATTTGTCCTGTTAAGTAAGATCTGATAACTAAACACAAATCATATTACACATGACATCACAAATAAATCTAACATAATATATAATATATAATTATAATCTTATATATATTCGAGGGGTTTTCGGGTTTCGGGTTCAGATCGGGTTTGGATCGAGTTTTGAATTTTGAATCGGGTTTCGGATCGGTATACCTAAAATAAAAAAAAACGGGTTTAAAAATTAAATTCATATCCAAATCCAAAAAATCGGGTTCAGTAAATCCAAAATTTCGGGTTTCAAATCGGATATCAGTTAGATTGGATTATTTTGTCATCTTTATTATGACATTGATTTCCTTATATAATATATAATAGATGATGTCAAAGATTACTGGAGCTACCAATATCATTAGCATCACTGATCATAGTATGAAGCAAATCAAATGGACACCTGATCTGAGTAGAAGATTAATGAACAGTTATTTTCAGTAATCAGTTAAGCTTGGGGTCAACCCTAAGTAATTTGTATTTTGTACTTGTAACACTTAAAGTCTGTAAAAATGCAAAGGAGCAGACTGGAGTCTTTTTCCTAAAATAGTATCAAGACTAAGGTTCTATCTGAAAGAAGATCAAGAAGATCATGTCTCAGAAGAATTTTGAAGAAGCTTGGAGTTGAATAAATCTGTTTGGAGAAAAATATTCTAAGTCAAGATCTCTACAAGTCAGAGATTTAATGTTATAGAGAAATCATTCAAGAACTCCAGAGAGTACCGACGGATAAGTAATATCTACTCGATGGATGAGCAATATCTACTCGACGGATGAGCAATATCTACTCGACGGATTATCTAAATATCTATTCGACGGATGAGCAATATCTACTCGACGGATGAGCTATATATCTGTTCGATGGATGAGCTATATATATACTCGATGGATGAGCTATATATATACTCGACGGATGAGCAATATCCACCGAGAGTGGAGAAGTCAGGAAAGCTACTCGAGAACTCAAGAAGATATCGATAAGCCAATTTTAAAGAACTGAAAATTGGAGATATCGACAAGTCATTCCATCACTAGAGAACTCCGAGTTATTGATAAGTCATAGTGAAGATGTGAAGACTAGAGATCTCGACAAGCTGAAGACCTCTAAAAGTCAAACTCAATATGGAATGCTAGAGATCTCGATAAGCCTATATACTTATCGAGATGTCAAGTGTTCTATTAATTCAAACTGGAGATCTCGAAGTACTGTCTCAAAGTATATAATTGCAGATTAGTTTAATATCTAAGATAAACAATCAAGAAACAATCCAACAGCTGGATTGATAAGTCTACAAAAAGCAGCTTAAAGAGTGTGCAAGATCAATGGCAAAGATTAACTGACAGAGGAAGATTAAAGTGAACACGGGATGCTAAAGATATGATAAGCCAGAAATGGAAGATCTATTTTTCTATAAATAGAAATGACAAGTGACAGTTTAGAAAAGCTAGTAGCATATTTATTATCCACTGTGTAAACAGCAGTTAACTGAGTTATAAAGTTAACACTGGTCCTCTAGTTAGATGCAACAATTTAGGTCAAATCTCTTGTATCACTCTCAAGAAGAAGCTGAGCTCTTTAACATCAAAGAGCTTAGAAATTTTGTAGAAAAACATTCTTAATTTTTAATATAAAAATTAAGTGAGTTTTGAAGATTTGTGCTCTTTATTTTATGCAAGTTTAAATTCTGCATGAACACTTTTCTATACAAGATTTAATTTACTTTGTTCAACCATTAACTTTCAAGAAAAGCCTAAAATCAGAAAAACACATTCACCCCCCTCTGTGTGTGATTCATTACCTAACAAGTGATATCAGAGCCAAATCTGAAAGTAAACAGATTCAAGATCTTGGAAGAATGAATACACAGAAAATCAGTAGCATCAAAATTCCTACATTTGACAAAGCTAACTACACTCTTTGGAAAAAGAAAATGATGTTGTTTATCAAGATGGCCAATCCATTCTATATTCAGATCCTCAAGAATGGAGCATTCATTCCTGTAGTAAGAGTTGAGGAATCTACAGATGGAGACATGGTCATACTAGCTCATTATGCTCCTAAAGATCCAGCTGAGTATTCTGACCCTGAAAAGGAGAAAGTCTCCCTGGACAGCAGCTTACAATTGATATTGATTGAGTCACTTGACAATGTGATGTACAACAACATTATTAACTATGACACTACCAAGCAAATATGGGAGAAGATTGAAATACTGAAAGAGATGTGTCCTAAGTCCAATCTTGTATGATGATTTGGGAATAACTTTTATGTAATATGTTTTGATTTCATTGATATTAATAAAAGACTTGTTTTGGTTTTATTGCGGTATTTATCTATTTAAGTGTTCAAATAAGATATACCATAATTTAGAGTAAAGCTTTTTATGGATTATAATGAGATCATAATAATGAGACCTAAAAGATGATAACTCTAAACTTAAATATTTCCTGGTCGTAGGATTACTAACTGGTAATTAGTAATCCGCAAAGATCAGTACATACTATGCTTGCTTTATTATGAAGGATGTCTGTTCTCATAGACATTTTTGTGGTGACACTATAGCTAGTATATAGGTGCTTATTATATGATAAGTTCACTGAACATGACTCACACAGCTGAACAACTGATGGAGTTCACTTACGTGTCAGCAGTTGTTCACATAGTGATAGTTGTACAAGTATCCTTAGACTTGAGGTCATCATAGTCATCTTGTGTACACTGAACTATGTTTTGGTTTAGTTCTTAGTCTTCAGGGATAATTATAAGGGCTCTACTGGGTATAGGAATTTGTACACGAAGATAGTGTATGATCAATAAAGGATCTACCCCTTCCAATGAAGGAAGAGAATGTTCAATGCTGATCCACTTATGCTAGTTCAGGAATCTCTGGCCAGAGTGAATGAAATTAGAAAAGAGTTTCTAATTTACATTAAATAGAACTAAGCATAGTGAATGGGAAAGTAAATGATTAAATAAGATAGGCTTGACACAAGTTCCATTCTTTTATTTAATCGTGACATTGCAGGGTAGAAGGAATTGATTGTACGGTAACTACTCACTGAATAGGTTCTTGGTATTCTAAGCAGTGAATTCGTATTATCGGGATAGTCGCGATATGCTGAGAAGTATCCCTCACGATGTAGAATAAATATGATTAATTTATTAATTAATCATATTTAATAAATTAGAGAATTTATATAAATAATGATAAAATAGTTTTATTATTATTTATTTCTACTACTGGCTTAATATTGAACCTACAGGGTCACACCATTAAAGAGAATGATTTAATGGTGGAGGAATTAATTAATAATGGCTGGTAATTATTTATTTGTGAAATAAATAATTAATTAGCATATTTAATAATTGATTAAATGAGATTTAATTAATTCTTAATATTATTAATTAAGAATTTAATTTTGGAAATTAAATCAAGTGAGAGAATTATTTTTCTAAAGTGTTTAGAAAAGGGATTAATGATTAAAAGGTATTTTAATTATTAGTTAATTGATTAATAAGAATAATCAATTAAAGGGTTAATAATAATAATATTTTATGGAAAATTTTCAGCTGAAAATTTTGCCTATAAATATACTATTATAAACCCTATTTGCCTCAACCCAAATAATTAACCCTAATTCTAAAGTAGAACAAGAGGGAGGCAACTAATTCTCTCAACCTCTTCCTCCTCCATCATATTGTACTCTTGGTGAATACCGGTGGAGTGCTTCACACTTGAGGAGCAGCTGCTAGGGATTTCCGTTCATCGTTCGTGGATCGCTATTAAAGACCTCCATCTTTCTATTAACATAAAGTTTCTTAAGGTAAACATACTAAACTACGAATTAAATATTATTTTTCGCATGGATCCTGCGGAGGGTTTCGGTTTTTTTTTTAAGATTTAAATTTACGTTTTCGTTGCGTTTATGTGCTAAAATCCTTCAATGGCATCAGAACTACTTGCGAAAAGTTTTTAATTCATTTATGTATTTAACTGTTTTCGATATATGAGCATGTACGTGATTCGCCATGATTTGATGTTGATATAATATGCTTATATATGTATGGTTTTGAATATATGATATTCATGTGAGTTGTACAATCATAAGATGATTATGTAATCTGTATATATACTGATATATACATGATTTATGTTTGTTCTAATTATGAGAATCATATTAGATACGGATTCTGAATTGACTGCTGCAGATTTACTGAAATCTGGGTCTGGTGTCCGATTTACGCAAACGAATACACTATTTCATAGGTAAACAAGCGTCTCAACAAAACTGATAGCAAAAGCTATCAACGACACGTCTATAAGGCGTTTGACGTCATTTACTGCCCGTAAACAGTGATTCTTGTTTTTCTGATTTAATTCTGATTTTTCTGATTTTTGTTATTTTTTTTATGATTAGATCATGGATAATATGATATGTTAAGATCAGATTATGTGTTTTAACATGCTTTTATGTGTTGTATGAGCATGGTGGATGGTTATGGCCTTTCGACCTTAGTGTAATGGTTTTGGTTTTGGTTTTAAATACGACTTGCATGTCGTCAATCTTTGTAATCATAAATCTCGAATGTAACTCGAGTTATTCTTGTAAGTTCATTAGATTAGTTTTACTTTCAATCTATGTAATGTAATTGAAGACTCAAGAAAGCTATCCAATGGAGGTGATACAAAGAAGAAGACGAGGCATACAAGAAGTCTAAACAAAGAAGAAGACTTATGTAATAAGTAGTTGTATTTATTTCCATCACCATATTAGATTGACCTTGATCTTTATCATGAGCTTGATAAAGATCACATAGGATGGGGCCATAACCAAACACATTTACTTTATTGCACTTTACATTTACTTGTTTATTTAATTTTATATATGAGATATATGCCTATGTTTACCATGCGATGATAGATTTAGGTGAACTTAAATCAATATAAGGTGTGCTCTAGAAAATCTAGAATATGAATCGTTTCTTGCCTTAATAATAATATTATGAATACAATCATGAGATTCTTGTGTTTATGAAACACGTAATTAAATATGAATTTTCAGTATTGAGAGAAAGGATGATTATGTCAAAAGCAGATTTCTATCTGTAAGAAAGGGGTATTAAGTGACGCCTCTTGACAATGCTCCCCCCGATATGGGAATCATCTGATTATCGATTATTTATTTGAAATATTTAATTTAAAAGGAAGAATCTCTTTATAATATAATTATGATTGTAACATAATATAATCTCTCTAAAATTAAATAATATCAAGTAGTAATTGGCCAATGACACAACGGGCTTGTGTCGGTCATAGCCTTCCAACATGGTAGAAAGTGGTTCTTATTTTTAAATCATTATCGTTTCGTGCTATAGCCGAGGGCTTTGATTTCGAAATAAGAAATACCTGTCTATTATATAGAGATGTGTACATTAAATTAGAATATAAAGGTCGTTACGTGCTACAGACGTGGGCCGTTGGAGACTGATTCAATTGTACGAAATGTTGGGTTAGACTTGACTTAGAATATTGAGTTTTTTGTGCTACAGCCGTGACTCAATTATTCAAGAGGCTAAAGTTTTATTAGGGAATAACATAAGATGTAATTGACAAGAGTTGTCTGCCTATTGAAGATCACATGACGTTTCGTGCTACAGCCGAGGTTGTGTGATGGAATGTAGGATCCCTATTCCCACTAGCATTATGAATGCTTAATTTTCACTTAGGGGTTGTATAAATTAGATAAACTAGTGGGAGCCATTTATAAATATACTATTATAAATATATTTATAGTATATTTAAGGGTTAATAATAATAATATTTTATGGAAAATTTTCAGCTGAAAATTTTGCCTATAAATATACTATTATAAACCCTATTTGCCTCAACCCAAATAATTAACCCTAATTCTAAAGTAGAACAAGAGGGAGGCAACTAATTCTCTCAACCTCTTCCTCCTCCATCACATTGTACTCTTGGTGGATACCGGTGGAGTGCTTCACACTTGAGGAGCAGCTGCTAGGGATTTCCGTTCATCGTTCTTGGATCGCTATTAAAGACCTCCATCTTTCCATTAACGTAAAGCTTCTTAAGGTAAACATATTGAACTACGAATTAAATATTATTTTTCGCATGGATCCTGCGGAGGGTTTCGTTTTTTTTTTAAGATTTAAATTTACATTTTCGTTGCGTTTATGTGCTAAAACCCTTCAAATACTTTGTGAAGGAACTGATGAGGTTAGATCTAATCAAAGAAGGATACTGATTTCACAGTATGAGGGTTTCATGGCTAAGCCCAAGGAAAGTATTACTGATATGTTTGAAAGATTCAATAAGCTGAGAAATGACTTGCAGCTTCATGACAAATACTATGAAGCTGAAGAGGTGAATCAAAAATTCTTGCTTACTCTCCCTGACCATTTGGAACAGAAAATATCAGCAATCAGGCAAGGGAGAGACTTGAGTAGAATAACTCTGGAAGTTCTATATGGAATTCTCAAAACCTATGAACTAGAGATGATTCAAAGGCAATCATTGAGATCTGGCCAAGGACATTTTATAGATGGTTCAAGTGCTTTAATAGTAAATGAAGGACAAACATCTAATGATGAACCAAGATCTCATATCCCAGTTGCCTCAGGAAGTGAGCAGAGAACAATTGATTCACAGGAGCAAGTCATACTAGAGTTGGAAAAGGATTAGTTCTATACTCTTGAAGAACTGGATGAGTTAGATCATTCAATGGCCTCTCTGGCTAGAAAATTCTCTAACATCAGAGTAAGGAAGCCAAGATACTTCAAAAGTAAAGGACAGTCCTTTAACAAAGATAACAGCTGGAAAGAGAAAGGGAAGTATAATTCTGATAGCAAGAGTAGTTACAAAACTGGATCTGTTGACAGATCTTATATAAGGTGCTTCAATTGTGATGAACTAGGCCACTTTGCTACAGAATGTAGGAAACCCAAGAAGGCAAAAAAAGATAAAGCGTATCTTGAACTTGAAGCAAAGTATGAAGCTCTTCTGAAGAAACAGCAAAGCAAAGCTTATATTGCAGAAGGTAAAAGTTGGGATGACTCTGAAAATGATGAAGATGAAAAACTAGGAAACTATGCACTCATGACCTTGGAGCAAGGAGAGTCATCCTCATCTAAATCACATGTACCAAATCTTACCTCCACTGATTTAAATGTGAATCAATATAAGGAAACTGTTGAAAAGATGAGCACATAAATGTTTCAAATTCATACAAGCATGGTTGCTGCTAATGAAGAAGTTAACAGATTAACAAAGTTAAATGAGAAGCTTGAAAGTGAAAAATAAGAAGCTGAATTGTTGACAGTGGAGCTTGAAGCCTTAAAACAAGAAAATGGTTATATGAAAAACAAGATCAAGAGTGCAAATGAGATTGAGGCTGTGCTAAGAGAAAAACTGGAGAAAAGTGAAGTAAAGTTGAAGTCCTTCAAGGATGCATCTAAATTGGTTGGTCAGTACCATGAGAAAAACAAAACATATGCAAACATTGCCATTGGTCTTGATTATGATACCTTAAACAGCAAAAAGAAAAACACTGGTGACAGAGGAAAAGCAACAAAGAGTGAAAACGTACCAGTAATGCTGAAAAATGTTGGGTCACCTGTGTTTAAGACTTGTGAAGTAAACTTCAGTGAAGAAGAATTTATTATCAAGCAAGAAATTGCAGATGAGGATAATGAAAAGAAGAATACAAATTCAATTCAATCTTCCAAGGTTGGAGAAAATCTTATGGACAATCAAAGTACCAAGACTCCTGTCAAAGAAACCAAGATTGAAGATGCAAGAAAGAAGAAGAAAAATAGAAGTGGAAGAATGGGGATAAACAAAAGCGAAAATCTGGCCTATGTTGTAGATGTTCCAGGAAAGAAGTGTGGAAAATATGGTTCTACAAATCATCTAACTCACCTTTGTAAAAAGGGTGTTAGTAAGCCAACAGAAGGAGCTTGCAAATACAATGAAGCAGATTTAAATGATCCCTACTCATTCTGTGATAAGTTTGACTGCATCCCTAGCAACTTGAAAGTGATGAAGAGTTGCCACAAACTGAGAGTAGATCTTAAAGAATCAAAAATTGAGTCTACATCAGAAAGGGATAGTGCACAACAATCATTGAATTCTATTTTATCTGAAACAAATCACTCTACTTCTGCTAAATTAGTTAACAAGAAGAAAGTACCCAACACTTCTTGGGTCACTAAACACACCTAAATCTTATTGTGTGCAGGACAAAGTGAAGAAAATCATATGGATCATTGACAGTGGATGTTCTAGACATATGACAGGTGATAAGGCCCTGCTATCACAGTTTCAGGAGAAAGCTGGCTCATTGGTGACCTTTGGAGACAACAGCAAAGGATTCACAATGGGATATGGCAAGATTGTTTCTGAAAATGTTGTCATTGATGATGTAGCACTAGTAGCTGGTCTTGAGGTGAATCTTCTCAGTGTTATCCAATTTGCAGACAAAGGATTTGAAGTTTTATTCAACAAAGAAGAATGCACATTTATCAGCAAGAAAACTGGTGAAATTGCTCTGAAAGGAGCAAGGAAAGGAAGCTTGTTTGTTGCAGACTTGGACTCAACGAATAAGGATGGTATTTGCTGCTTCTACACCAAGGCATCAGAAGAAAAAAGCAAGATATGGCATAAAAAGCTATCTCACTTGAATTTCAAGGCAATTAACAACCTAGTCAAAAAGGAGTTAGTGAGAGACATGCCCAAACTGGAGTTTGCTCAAGCTGAAGTATGTGAAGCTTGTCAGAAAGGAAAGATGAAAAGATCTACTCACAAGTCAAAAACTGTGAATTCTATTAGTGCACCCTTGCAGCTTATTCACATGGACTTGTTTGGGCCAGTAAATGTCTTATCAATCTCAAGGAACGGATATGCACTTGTGATAGTGGATGATTTCTCAAGATACACTTGGGTAGAGTTCATGTACTCCAAAGATGAAACTCCACATATCATAATTGAGCACATTAAGAAGATAGAAAAACAGGTTGAGGATTACAATTGTGTGAAAAGACTGAGAAGTGACAATGGAACAGAATTCAGAAATGCTACATTAAGTGAATTCTGTAAAGGCAAAGGCATTGTTCAAAAGTTCTCAGCTTCTAGGATACCTCAACAAAATGGAGTAGTTGAGAGAAAGAACAGAACATTGGTTGAAGCTGCTAGAATAATGCTGCAAGATGCCAAATTGCCAACAAGTTTCTGGGAAGAGGCTGTCAACACTGCATGCTATACTCAGAACAGATATCTCATTAATAAGGCATATGGAAAGTCACCCTACTCAATCATGTCCAAGAGAAAGCCTATTGTAAAGCATCTTCATGTGTTTGGAAGCAAGTGTTACATTTTGAAAGACAACTCTGAATATGTGGGAAAATTTGACTCAAAGGTCTTTGAAACAATTTTCTGGGATATTCACTGGAAAGAACAGCCTACAAAGTCTATTTGATTGATCAAATGAAGATCATGGAAAGCACAGAAGTGACCTTTGATGATGACAAGTGTTCGAGCTTGGAATGCCTTGATGATAATGAAGCTAAAGCCCTTGCATTTGAAAAACTCAACATTGATAGTGATTCTGATGGAGAAGTTGAAGTTAATGCACAACAAATGATGAATGAAGAGACTACTGAACAGGAAAATCATAGGAATGGAAGCTCATCTCAAACACCTAAATTTGATAGCACAAACTCAAGGGAGAAAGAGAAGAAGGATCTACCAGTCACACCAATAATGAAGAAAATGATGATGTCACAAGTCAACAAACTCACACAAGGAAGTGGGATAGAAGTCACTCCAGAGAAGCAATTATTGGTGATCCTACTGCTAGCGTGAGGACTAGAAGTGCAACTACAAATGAATGCCTTAATGCATATTTTCTGTCTCAAGTACAGCCTAAGAAAATTGATGAAGCTCTGCTGGATCCTGACTGGATATCTGTCATGCAGGAAGAGATGAATCAGTTTGAAAGAAGCAAAGTCTGGAAGTTAGTTCCTACACCAAAGAACAGAAGTATTATTAGAACAAAGTGGGTGTTCAGGAACAAAATGGATGAAAATGGTATAGTTACCAGAAACAAAGCAAGGTTGGTTGCAAAAGGCTACTCACAAGAAGAAGAGATTGATTATGATGAAACTTTTGCTCATGTTGCAAGACTTGAAGCTATAAGAATTTTTATAGCATTTGCTGTACATTCAAATTTTAAAGTGTATCAAATGGATGTCAAAAGTGCCTTTCTAAATGCTGAGCTAGAAGAAGAAGTTTATGTGCAATAGCCTCCTGGCTTTAAGGATCCAAAATTTCCAAATTTTGTGTGTAAGTTACTCAAGGCTCTATATGGACTAAAACAGGAACCTAAAGCTTGGTATGACACACTATCAGATTTCCTATTGAAGCATGGTTTTACTAGAAGAACCATAGATATAACTCTCTTTTACAAGAAACATGGTGAAGATATGATCCTAGTTCAGATCTATGTGGATGATATCATCTTTGGTTCTACTAATGAGAAGCTGTGCCAAAGATTCTCCAAGCTTATGCAAAGTGAATATGAAATAAGTATGATGGGGGAACTGAGTTACTTCCTTGGACTTCAAGTCATCCAAAGAAATGATGGTATCTTCATCAGCCAAACTAAATATGTCAAGGATCTTTTGAAAAAGTTTGGAATGATTCATTGTTCACCTGCATCTACACCTATGTATACTACAACAAAGTTGGATGAAGATAAAAAGGGAAAGAGTGTAGATATCTCAAGCTACAGAGGGATGATTGGATCATTTCTTTACTTAACAGCAAGTAGACCAGACATCATGTTTGCAACATGTCTATGTGCAAGATTTCAAGCCAATCCAAAAGAATCACATTTGATGGCTGTAAAAAGGATTTTCAGATACTTGAAGGGGACTCCTAACTCGGGATTATGGTATCCTAAGGGAACTGGTTTTGAAGTTGTTGGATACACAGATGCAGATTTTGCTGGATGCAGGGTTGACAGAAAGAGTACCAGTGGAAGCTGTCAATTCCTTGGACAAAGACTTGTATCTTGGTACAGCAGGAAACAACAATCTGTATCAACTTCTACAGCTGAAGCTGAATACATAGCTGCAGAAAATTGTTGTGCTCAAGTGCTTTGGATTAGAAATCAGCTAATGGATTATGGCCTAGTGTTACACAAAATTCCTATCATGTGTGACAATACTAGTGCTATATCTATAGTAGCTAATCCGGTGAATCATTCTAGGACAAAGCATATTGATGTGAGGTACCATTTTATTAGAGAACATGCTACTAATGGTACCATTGAGCTCATTTTTGTATCAACTGAAAAATAACTAGCTGACATTTTTACTAAACCTTTGGATGAAGCAACTTTCACTAGACTTGTAAGTGAAATTGGAATGCTCAATTCTTCATTCTAAGGAAAGAACTCAGCTAATGGTTTGCAGCAGATTAATCTCCAGTAAATCAAAACTAATTTGATTAAATTGGAATTAACTGAAATATGAAATATAAATATTTCAGAAATCTCTGTATATTTGTTTTTCAAATTCAATTAACTTGGAATTTTTCAAAATCTGAGTAAACTGCTTAGTTGTTGATTTACATCCTTAATATGTAAAATTAACTCAAGGCAGAATTACAATAACCAAAAGTATTTAGAGAACTAAGTTCTCGATAAGTATAAGTTAACTTCTCGACAAGTCATTTTAGGACTTCTCGAGTGAGTCCTCGATAGGTCAACTTACTGACTTCTCGAGTGACTTCTCGATAGGTTTAAAATGACTTATCGATAAGTCCTTGTAGAGTTCTCTAATAGTGTTCATTCACAGAGTTCTCTACAAGTACAATTATTGACTTATTAAAAACTCAGAACTGAGATAATTTAAATTGATAAATTATTTTGGTAAAATACTTTTGGAAAATTTATTCTAATTTTATTTAAAATTATTTAAATAAAAGTTAGAATTAATTCAGTCCACTTTTTGGACAAACTGGGTATTTATTTGACATTTCGATGAGTAATGTTTGCGTTCTCTATAAGAGTAATTTAAAATGACTTCTCGATATGTACTTCACTTCTCTAAATGACTTCTCGATAGACAACTACAAATGTCTATTTTTGAGTTCTCGAAAAGTCATCTACCTTTACTATAAATACCCAGACTTCTCGATTATTTTAACTTGGAATTTCTCGAAATTCTAAGCAAACTGAATATTTATTAATTCATGTTCTAACTATATGAAGTTAATAAATAGCATATCAAAAGAAGTAAAAAGTATTAAAAAATTAAATTATTTAATTCATAAATTATGTTCAGCAAAACACTTTTGACATACTTTGTCTATAATTACTCTGACTTATTGACATATTTACGTGCTTGTAATTTATTTATTTTTGGAAATATGTTAGTCTAATGTAAGTAGACTAGTACTTTATATCTGATGTTTTGAGATAGTTGTTAATGGTTAAGTTATTTGACTATATGCTGATAGGAGGAGTTACTTTTGTGTAGGGAGTACTTGTTTATTTGTATGGGGAACAATTATTCTAAATAGTGAACTAAGATTCTTGAGTACTTGCATGGGGAATAGTAACTAGTCATTTCTAACTGTCAAATATGCTTATGTGATTATTACTATTATTATTCGGGCAACTCAAGAGTCTCTTGGTTTCTATCTTACCTCCCTCTATAAATTAAAATGCTTCACCCTTTATCATTCATCACTACTCTTATTCTCAACAAACATCTAATTTCAAACTCACCTCCTGTTCATCTCTCTCTCACTCAAATGGATGCCCAAGTCTTCTACAGACTTATTCATGGAGCTTACCAGCCTGTGCATCATCTGGATGAAGACCAAATTTACTTTGATCATTTCGGACTATGTGTCCGCCTCAGGGGGGTTGTCTGCAGCCCCTTTGATATTTCACGGGAGATCTTTGACGAACTCTCGTGGGATGATCAACTCAGCATTCTTTTCTTTGAGATGGAAGTCTCTCTCGAGCAGGAGAGACGTGCAAGGGTAGCTGAATGTCCAGAGCTTACCAGCGCAGGGCAAGAAGGTTAGAGGCTGAGAAGAAGAAGCCCAAATTAGATAGTTACGAATAGGATTTACTTGATATAATCTGAATCTTAATGTACTATGTGGTTAATATTAATGAAAATGCTCTTCTTCTCTATCAATTTATTTTTGTTGCTTGACTGTTTATGTCATGATTAAAAGGAATATGTCCTAAGTCCAATCATGTATTAGGATTTAGGAATAACTTTTTATGTAATATGTTTTGATTTCATTGATATTAATAAAAGACTTGTTTTGTTTTTATTACGGGCTTTATCTATTTAAGTGTTTAAATAAGATATACCATAGTTTAGAGTAAAGCTTTTTATGGATTATGATAAGATCGTAATAGTGAGACCTAAAAGATGATAACTCTAAACTTAAATAGTTCCTGGTCGTAGGATTACTAACTGGTAATTAATAATCCGCAAAGATCGGTACATAATATGCTTGCTTCATTATGAAGGATGTCTGTTCTCATAGACATTTGTGTGGTGACACTATAGCTAGTATGTAGGTGCTTATTATAAAATAAGTTCACTGAACATGACTCGCCCAGCTGAACAACTGATGGAGTTCACTCACGTGTCAGCAGTTGTTCACATAGTGATAGTTGTACAAGTATCCTTAGACTTGAGGTCTTCATAGTCATCTTGTGTACACTGAATTATACTTTGGTTTAGTTCTTAGTCTCCAGGGACAATTATTAGGGCTCTACTGGGTATAGGAATTTGTACACGAAGATAGTGTATGATCAATAAAGGATCTACCCCTTCCAGTGAAGGAAGCGAATGTTCAAGGCTGATCCACTTATGCTAGTTCAGGAATCTCTGGCCAGAGTAAATGAAATTAGAAAGGAGTTTCTAATTTGCATAGAACTAAGCATAGGAAATGGTAAGCAAGTGATTAAATTAGATAGGCTTGACACGAGTTCCATGCCTTGTATTTAATCGGGACATTATAGGTTAAAAGGAGTTTATTGTATGGTAACTATTCACTAAATAGGTTCTTGGTATTCTAAGCAGTGAATTCATATTATCCGGATAGTCGCGATATGCTGAGAAGTATCCCTCACGATGTAGAATAAATATGATTAATTAATTAATCATATTTAATAAATTTGAGAATTTATATAAATAATGATAAAATAGTTTTTTTATTATTTATTTCTACTACCGGCTTAATATTGAACCTACAGGGTCACACCATAAAAAGAGAATGATTTAATGGTGGAGGAATTAATTAATAATGGCTAATAATTATTTATTTATGAAGTAAATAATTAATTGGCAAATTTAATAATTGTTTAAATGAGATTTAATTGATTATAAATTAATTAAGAAAAGTTCTTAATATTATTAATTAAGAATTTAATTTTTGGAAATTAAATTAAGAGAGAGAATTATTTCTAAAGTGTTTAGAAAAAGGATTAATAATTAAAAGGTGTTTTAATTATTAATGTGAATAATAAAGGGTTAATAATAATAATATTTTATGGGAAAATTTCAGCTGAAAATTTTGCCTATAAATATACTATTATAAACCCTATTTTTATTCTAACCCCAAAATTTTATAAAACATAATTCTCTCCACCTCCTCCTCCTCCTTAACGTCGTTTTCTTGGTGGATACCGGTGGAGTGCTTCACGTTTGAGGAGCAGCTGTTAAGGATCTCTGATCGTTGCTTTTGGATCGCATATTAAAGGTTAGTAATCGATCCCTATGTTTTTACCACGATTTATATGCTTTTATTTGGATTTTGTATGTGTAAAAGTGTTTTACCATGCCTCCGCTACGATTAAAATCCAACATTGGTATCAGAGCATAGGTTGTATGCATATAGATCTGTGGTAAAAATTTCAGAATTTTATGTGCTTGTATGAATTAATTATGATTTTTACAAGTTATATCATGGATTAATTTTGTTTGATGAGAAATCGTTTCTCAGAATAATTTTGAATGTTGATCTGGGTTCTACAAGTGTTGTAGATCGTCTGGGTATTTTTTTCATAATTTTATGATGTATAGATTTTTTATTATGAATTTTTGAAGTTCTTACAATTAAATTCATAATTAAATAAGTATATATATATATATGTATATTCAGTTGTATATATATATCTGTTATATATCTGCTGTTGCATAATCTGTGAATGCACGGAAAGAGAAGACACAGAAGTTGACAGGGACAGCGCACGGAATTCCATGCGAGAATTGTCAGGCGGCGACTGACTGAAAAAGGAGAGAGGACCGCGCGTGGGGCTCACGCGTTGGCGTGCCACGTGCGGCGCGTGGTAGACAAGCGCTGATGACGTCGTGCTGACGTCATGCTGACGTCAGCAAAGGGGGTTAGGCGTGTGACGTGCGTGTGGCGCGTGGGGCGCGTGGAGGAAAGTCAGACACGCGCTGTCAGGCGCGTGTGCGCGTGGGGGCGCGTGGGAGACCTTCTTTCGGCGCGTGCGGGCGCGTGGCAGCTCAGAATAGGGTGATTTTGGTGCCGTTGGATTCGTCTTTTCGAGACGCTTCTAATGGTATATTATATGATATTTTATGAAATTGTTACGAACTGTTTATAGCTAACAGAAGTGTTTTTAAGCTATTTTTAACTGTTTTAATTGCTTTTAAATGCTTCATGTGATACATAGAGATGTATAATGCTTAGACTAATGTGCTAGATGATATAACATGCCTACCTTGATGTTTATTCATGTTTATATATGTGATATATGCTTAGTTTATCATGCGATGATAGATTTAGGTGAACTTAAATGAACATAAGGCGTTTGTTAGACAACCTAGTATAGTGAAATTGTTTCATAACCTTAATAATAATATTATGAATACAATCATGAGATTCTTGTGTTTATGAAACACGTAATTGAATATGAATTTTCGATATGAGAGAAAGGATGATTCTGTCAACAACAGATTTCTATCTGTAAGAAAGGGTTATTAAGTGACGCCTCTTGACAATGCTCCACCCGATCTGGGAATCATCTGATTATTGATTATTGATTTGAAATATTTAATTTAAAAGGAAGAATCTCTTTATAATATGATTATGATTGTAACGTAATATAATCCCTCTAAAATTAAATAATATCAAGTAGTAATTGGCCAATGACACAACGGGCTTGTGTCGGTCATAGCCTTCCAACATGATAGAAAGTAGTTCTTATTTTTAAATCATTGTCGTTTCGTGCCACAGTCGAGGGCTTTGATTTCGAAATAAGAAATACTTGTCTATTACATAGAGATGTGTACATTGAATAAGAATCTAAAGGTCGTTACGTGCCACAGCCGTGGGCCTTTGGGGACTGATTCAATTGTACGGAATGTTGGGTTAGACTTGACTTAGAATATTGAGTTTGTCGTGCCACAGCCGTGACTCAATTATTCAAGAGGCTAAAGTTTGATTAGGGAATAACATTAGATGTAATTGACAAGAGTTGTCTGCCTATTGAACATTACATGGCGTTTCGTGCCACAGTCGGGGTTGTGTAATGGAATGTAGGATCCCTATTCCCACTAGCATTATGAATGCTTAATTTTTCACGTAGGGGGTTGAATAAATTAGGTAAACTAGTGGGAGCCACTTATGAATAAAGACCCGATTCATATAGTGTTTTAAAATTAAATCGAATATTTGCCAAGTGTTGTTATGTGTTTATCATTTACAGATTTACAATATACATTATGTCTTCTGCACTATCACTCAGGAGCATTCTGGATGCTCACAAATTGACTGGTCCTAATTATGCTAACTGGCTTCGAAACTTGAGAATTGTTCTCAGGATTGAGAAGCTGGAATACGTGATTGACTCACCTAAGCCTACTGAACCTGCTAGTGATGCACATAATGATGAACATGTTGTGTATCGTAGGTGGATAGATGATGCAAATGTTGCTCAATGCATCATGCTAGCTTCCATGAACATTGAGCTACAGAAGCAACATGAGCATATGGATGCTCACACTATCCTCATGCATCTACAAGAGTTGTATGATGTGGCAGGGAGGACAGCTCGATATGAGATATCGAAGGAGCTGTTCGGTTGTAGGATGTCTGAGGGATCATCTGTGAATGACCATGTACTTAAGATGATCAATTTGATTGAACGTCTTGGACAACTTGGTTTTGCCATGGATGGGGAGCTGAGCCAAGACTTGGTCTTGCAATCGCTTCCGAGTTCGTTCTCGCAGTTTGTTGTGAACTTTCACATGAATAAGTTGGATGTCAGCCTGCCTGAACTCCACAACATGTTGAAGACTGCGGAATCGAATTTTCCCCTAAGAAGAGTTATGTTCTTCTAATTGGTGAAGGTTCCAATCCTAAGAAAAGGAAGAGGAACCCTTCCAAGAAGAAGAAAGTAGGTGAGAAAACGCCGGTTCCACCAAAAGCTGAAGACCCCAAGAGCAAAGTTGTTTGCTTTCACTGTAACAAGGTGGGGCACTGGAAGAGAAACTGCAAGGTTTACCTTGCAGAATTGAAAAAGAAGAAGGGTAGTGAGACTGCCGCTTCTGATTCAGGTATGTTCATGATAGAAGTGAATATGTCATTAAATCAAATTTCTACTTGGGTATTAGATACCGCCTGTGGTTCTCATATCTGCAATTTGTTGCAGGGACCAAGGAGAAGTAGGACTCTTGAGGAAGAGGAGGTGATTCTACTGATGGGAAATGGAGCAAGAGTTGCTGCTGTAGATGTAGAATCATTTCATTTACATATGCCTACGGGCAAGACTATTGTTTTAAATAATTGTTATTTTGTTCCCTCGATTGTGAGGAATATTATTCCAATGTTAGACTTGGCTGGATTTTCATTTATTATTGAGAATAATGAATGTTCTATTCTTAGAAATAATATTCTTTATGGACGTGGTACTTTAAATAATGGTCTGTATGTATGTGACATAATTTATTTCAGATTGAACAAACTAATAAAAGAAAAGGGATGATGAAAATCTCACTTTATAGTGGCACTGCAGTCTCCATTTAGTAGACATGGAGAGAGGACTGCAAATTTGCTAGGAATGGTACACACAAATGTATGTGGACCAATGTCTACGCAAGCCATGGGTGGATTTTCATACTTCATTACTTTCATAGATGATAGATCTAGATTCGGATATGTGTTTGATGAAACACAAGTCTGAAGCCTTTGAAAAGTTCAAAGAGTATAAGTATGAAGTGGAGAAATAACCAAACATAGTATTATAACTCTTCGATCAGATCGAGGTGGTGAATACTTTAATGGAGTGTTTCTAGATTATCTCAAAGTAGATGGTATAGTCTCCCAGTGGACTCCTCCAGACTGGTATCTGAAAGGAGAAATCGAACTTTGTTAGACATAGTTCGGTCCATGATGAGCTATGCGAATCTTCCAGTATTCCTATGGGGTTATGCATTGGAAACCTCAGCATATTTACTGAATAAGGTGCCTTCCAAATCTGTTCCTCAAACTCCGTATGAGATATGGAAAGAAAGGAAACCGAGTCTTAAACACGTTAAGATTTGGGGATGTCCAGCTTATGTCAAGAAAGTTGACCCAGATAAGCTGGAATCTTGATCCGTAAAATGTAGTTTTGTGAGATATCCTAAAGAGACTTTAGGGTATTACTTTTACACCGATCATCGGGTGTTTGTCTCCAGACATGCTACCTTCTTGGAAAAGGAGTTTATCCTTGAAGGAAACAGTGGGAGCAAAATTGAACTTGATGAAGTTCAAGAAGCACAAACTACTACGGATCAAGTGGAAACACCTGTTCTGACTAAACAACCTTCTGTGGAACAGCCCATTCATAGGTCAGGGAGAGTGTCTCGCCAACCTGAGAGGTAATATGGCATTGTCATTGAGAATGACAATGAGTTGTCGATCATTGATGATGACGACCCTGTGACCTATAATGAGGCTATGAGTAGTGTTGACTCAGAGAAATGGCATAGTGCCATGAAATCCAGAATGAAATCTATGTATACGGGATATAAAAGAATGATTAGAGCAGATGGCCAGGTGGAGACCTATAAGGCCAGGCTTGTGGCAAAAGAATTCAAACAAAGGCAATGGATTGACTTTGATGAAACCTTTTACCTGTAGCCCTGTTAAAATCAGTTAGGATTTTGCTTGCGATTGCTGCTTACTACGACTATGAAATCTGGCAAATGGCCAGATGGTTTTCTTTCCAAGGGAAATGAAAACCTAGTGTGTAAGCTGCTGCGAACCATATGTGGTTTAAAGCAAGCTTCTCGAAAGATGGAACATTCGTTTTGATGAGACAATCAAAGAGTTTGATTTTATCAAAAACATAGATGAACCATGCGTCTACAAAAGGGTCAGTGGGAGCGCGGTAACATTTCTTGTATTGTATTGAAATAGAGTTGACACACATAACAACATAGCAGACCCACTCACAAAGCTACTTTCTGAAAGTCACTTTGATCGTCATAAAGACAAGATGGGTATTAGATACCAGAGTGATTGGCTTTAGTACAAGTGGGAGATTGAAAGGAATATGTCCTAAGTCCAATCATGTATTAGGATTTAGGAATAACTTTTTATGTAATCTGTTTTGATTTCATTGATATTAATAAAAGACTTGTTTTGTTTTTATTACGGGCTTTATCTATTTAAGTGTTTAAATAAGATATATCATAGTTTAGAGTAAAGCTTTTTATGGATTATGATGAGATCATAATAGTGAGACCTAAAAGATGATAACTTTAAACTTAAATAGTTCCTGGTCGTAGGAGTACTAACTGGTAATTAATAATCCGCAAAGATCGGTACATAATATGCTTGCTTCATTATGAAGGATGTCTGTTCTCATAGACATTTGTGTGGTGACACTATAGCTAGTATGTAGGTGCTTATTATAAAATAAGTTCACTGAACATGACTCGCCCAGCTGAACAACTAATGGAGTTCACTCACGTGTCAGCAGTTGTTCACATAGTGATAGTTGTACAAGTATCCTTAGACTTGAGGTCTTCATAGTCATCTTGTGTACACTGAACTATACTTTGGTTTAGTTCTTAGTCTCCGGGGACAATTATTAGGGCTCTACTGGGTATAGGAATTTGTACACGGAGATAGTGTATGATCAATAAAGGATCTACCCCTTCCAGTGAAGGAAGCAAATGTTCCAGGCTGATCCACTTATGCTAGTTCAGGAATCTCTGGCCAGAGTAAATGAAATTAGAAAGGAGTTTTTAATTAGCATAGAACTAAGCATAGGAAATGGTAAGCAAGTGATTAAATTAGATAGGCTTGACACGAGTTCCATGCCTTGTATTTAATCAGGATATTGTAGGGTAGAAGGAGTTTATTGTACGGTAACTATTCACTGAATAGGTTCTTGGTATTCTAAGCAGTGAATTCATATTATCCGGATAGTCGCGATATGCTGAGAAGTATCCCTCACGATGTAGAATAAATATGATTAATTAATTAATTATATTTAATAAATTAGAGAATTTATATAAATAATGATAAAATAGTTTTATTATTATTTATTTCTACTACCGGCTTAATATTGAACCTACAGGGTCACACCATAAAAAGAGAATGATTTAATGGTGGAGGAATTAATTAATAATGGCTAATAATTATTTATTTATGAAATAAATAATTAATTGGCAAATTTAATAATTGATTAAATGAGATTTAATTGATTATAAATTAATTAAGAAAAGTTCTTAATATTATTAATTAAGAATTTAATTTTTGGAAATTAAATTAAGAGAGAGAATTATTTCTAAAGTGTTTAGAAAAAGTGTTTTAATTATTAATGTGAATAATAAAGGGTTAATAATAATAATATTTTATGGGAAAATTTCAGCTGAAAATTTTGCCTCTAAATATACTATTATAAACCCTATTTTTATTCTAACCCCAAAATTTTATAAAACCTAATTCTCTCCACCTCCTCCTCCTCCTTAACGTCGTTTTCTTGGTGGATACCGGTGGAGTGCTTCACATTTGAGGAGCAGCTGTTAAGGATCTTCGATCGTTGCTTTTGGATCGCATATTAAAGGTTAGTAATCGATCCCTATGTTTTTACCACGATTTATATGCTTTTATTTGGATTTTGTATGTGTAAAAGTGTTTTACCATGCCTCCGCTGCGATTAAAATCCAACAATGATTGCCTTGTGTTTTTAAATTAATTGGTTATTAATTTTCCTGTCATAATGATTGCAACTGTATGTTTCAATGTTTATGCCTAATCAAATAGATAAATATGTTCAATGCATTACAAGTTCAACACAATCCACTCAGACGACAACAGAAAATTCAAATTTTCATTCAACAGGTATTTTTGTTAACATGCAGCTAAAACATCTATAAACCAAACTGTAGTTCTCCCAGATACAGCAACTCAAATACAAACTCAAACATAATCCAACTCAGGTGACTCTCAAAAGAAACCTGTTTTACAAAAGGACAACAATTTCATAATGTTCTTCATAGTGTTTTGTTGATTGAGAAGGAAAACCACCACAGTTATGGAAGTTTATCAGTTTTTACTGAATAACCCATGAGCATTCCTAATGCACCTTCATGTGCAAAACAGTCTTCACAGACTGAAAGGTTTGAGGGTAGTACTACTGAGGGGGAGCTATCTAAATCCTCTCCAATTCAATTGGATGTTCCTCAAAAAGGAACAACTCCCCTCATAACTCTAGCACAAGCTGCCTTAGCAGTCAAAGCTAGAAGTACAATTGCCTATGACAATGTCATGAGAAGGGCAAGTATAGCACATTTATGTGTCAGTATGTTGCAAGGCATACAAGGGTTTGAGGCTGGTGTACATGATAGTAACCTAGTCAAATCCCCTCCAATTCAATTGGAGGTTCCCACTACAAGTGAGGAACAACACACTATTAAAACCACATAGCAATCTGTGAGTCAAACTGTGACCCTAGTCACAGGTGTTCCAAATGATTCATTCACCTCACAACTTCAAGTTAATATTCTCTTTTCTGATGAAATGAGTATGATTAGACCTATATGGATTACCCCTAATCATATGATCACAGACAACTCTTCTTAGCCCCCTCTTATTTCTGTAAGTCAAACACAATTGAACCTTTCATGTGAAAATAAGAGAAATGATTGAGAGAAAACAGAGAATAAGAGAGGCAGGAGAGGTAGATGAGTGTATGGATTTAGCAATCCTTGTGAGGGAACTCTGACTCTCAAAAGTCATGAGACTAGTGCAATGAGAAGTAGTGAGACTACTTATTCAAAAGAACAGAGAGCTTAGGATTTTTTTTCTGACAAACTCTTTCTGTAGAAATAAGTGGAACCTCTATTCTATTTGATAAACTCATCTCCAAAAATCTCACTGAAGCTTGAAGTTGCAGACAATGTTCTAAATGGACAATGACAGTAGCTTGAACAATGTGCATCTAGCTGGATATTTCTACCTGGAGATAATGTCAAAAAGGGAGAGAATATATCTAAATGCCTGCCAAAACAACTGATGGATGTTTCCAGATAATAAAATATTTTATTCTTCACAGGGGGAGAGAAGAATAAATCTAAATATAACTCAACAAAAGAAGATAAGATGGGAAGATTGGTTTCTGCATTTAGTTAAATTTTTGACATCATCAATCAGAACTTGTGCATAATTTCATAATGAACAAGTTGGGGGAGATTGTAATATATAATAGATGATGTCAAATATTACTGGAGCTAACAATGTTATTAGCATCTCTGATCATAGTATGAAGCAAATCAAATGGACACCTGATCTGAGTAGAAGATTAATGAACAATTATTTTCAGTAATCAGTTAAGCTTGGGGTCAACCCTAAGTAAGTTGTATTGTTATCTAAATTTTATTTTGTACTTGTAATATTTAAAGTCTGTAAAAATGCAAAGGAGCAGACTGAAGTCTTTTTCCTAAAACAGTATCAAGCCTAAGGATTCTATCTAGAAGAAGATCAAGAAGATCATGCCTCAGAAAAATTTTGAAGAAGCTTGGAGTTGAATAAATCTGTTTGGAGAAAAATATTCTAAGTCAAGATCTCTACAAGTCACAGATTTAATGTTATAGAGAAGTCATTCGAGAACTCCAGAGAGTACTGACGGATAAGCAATATCTACTCGACGGATGAGCAATATCTACTCGACGGATGAGCAATATCTACTCGACGGATGAGCTATATATCTATTCGACGGATGCGCAATATCTACTCGACGGATGAGCTATATATCTATTTGACGGATGAGCTATATATCTACTCGACGGATGAGCAATATCCACCGGGAGTGGAGAAGTCAGGAAAGCTACTCGAGAACTCAAGAAGATATCGACAAGCCAATTTTAAAGAACTGGAGATTGGAGATATCGACAAGTCATTCCATCATTAGAGAACTCCGAATTATCGATAAGTTATAGTGAAGATGTGAATACTAGAGATCTCGACAAGCTAAAGACCTCTACAAGTTAAACTCAATATGGAATGCTACAAATCTCGATAAGCCTATGTACTTATCGAGATGTCAAGTGTTATATTAATTCAAACTGGAGATCTCGAAGTACAGTCTCAAAGTACAGAATTGCAGATCAGTTTAATATCCAAGATAAACAATCAACAAACAATCCAACAGCTGGTTTAACAAGTCTACAAAAAGTAGCTTGAAGAGTGTGCAAGATCAATGGCAAAGATTAACTGACAGAGGAAGATTAAAGTGAACACGGGATGCTAAAGATATGCTAAGCCAGAAATGGAAGATTTGCTTTTCTATAAATAGAAATGACAAGTGACAGTTTAGAAAAGCTAATAGCATGTTTATTATCCACTGTGTAAACCATCAGTTAACTGAGTTATAAAGTTAACACTGGTCCTCTAGTTAGATGCAACAATTTAGATCAAATCACTTGTATCACTCTCAAGAAGAAGCTGAGCTCTTTAACATCAAAGAGCTTAGAAATTTTGTAGCAAAACAGTCTTAATTTTTAATATAAAAATTAAGTGAGTTTTGAAGATTTGTGTTCTTTATTTTATGCAAGTTTAAATTATGCATGAACACTTTTATATACAAGATTTAATTTACTTTGTTCAACCATTAACTTTCAAGAAAAACCTAAAATCAGAAAAACACATTCACCCCCCCCCCCCCCTCTGTGTGTGATTCATTACCTAACACCTTACATTCAAGAATTCACAAAAAATGTCTCAGTCTGCTAAGTATAAGTAACTAATTACTTAGAAGCAAATGGTTCCAAGTTAAGGGTTCATGTAAGTAATGCATTGTATTAGTATTGTATTACTGTACAATATACTTGTTATTAGATATATTGTGACATACATTTATGAGTAACAATGTACGATTAAAGATGATAAAATAATTTACAAAATATTAAGCATTAAATTATTCATTTAAATTTGTGGAGGTTTAACACCTATCATTTATTAATTAATAAATAAAATATTTACATTTCTTATCTTATTGGGCCGAACTCAAGGATGCTCTACCATTAAGCCCACTTTGTGTTTTTAAATGATTTTGATTCATTCGTAATACATTTTTTATCTAGGGTTTGCCTATAAAATCTATCTTAAAATTCATAAGAGTGTATCCTCTCAAATTTATTCAAAGATAGAGGCCGAAATTGTAGTCCTTTTATTTCAGCAAAAAATTTACGAAGATATGGGTCAAGATGCAGAAAAATCGAGTAATTCTATTCATGTTAATGAGTTCCGTGAACGTGACAGCGATTTCGATTCAGTTTCGAATGTTATCAGAAGATCCAACCTGGATCCTTACAAGATTTTGCTTAAAAGAATTATCGGCGAGCTTCCCATTCGCGATCCAAATTTCGATTCAACTGAAAAATTTAAAAAGTATCTCGCAGCGATCTGTGACAAAGAAATCAACGGAGCTTCCATTAATTTTAATTTTGATCTTCTAAGCAAATACTGCAAAGAAATTATCAACCCTGATTACGGATCGATAAATTTTGATAAAGGTATGATTTTTTTGATTTTATTATATTTTATATCTTGTGTGTTAATTTTTATTTAAATAAATAAATAATATTTATTTATTTATTATGAATAATGCAAAAATTTGAGTAGAAATTTCGGTATTTTTAGACTTATTTGCATTTTGTTGGCTTGAACTATAATAGTTTTGCATGAAAATGGCTAAATTTTTATTTGTACCAGAGTGATGGCTAATTGTTAAATTACTCGGCTTTTTGGTGACTCTGCGTCCATTCCGTTACTTTGCTTGTTAAATGTTAATGGAATTCTATTTTTTTTAATTAATAAAAATCAGAGAAATCACCTAAAATCTGGAAAATTCTCCCAAATTAAGGTTCTTGTGGATCAAAATCGATTTGGTGGTGTTTATGATCTCAGATTTTGACGTTCATGTAATCAAACGGAATCTCGAGTCATATTCTATCTATTCATTTCATCAAAATTATCAGAGGATAACGATTTCAAAATTTCTGATTTGAATCCCCGGACTTCGTTTGGATTTTAACAAAATCGACGAACTCACACAAATGTCATACACACTTTAGAGCCACACACACGCACACTTCTCGCTTTTCTCTTTTATCCATTCATCTCTCTCCCATAGGGATGGCAACGAGTCGGATCGGATCGGATTTCTGAAGATCCAGATTCGATCCATTATATTCGGGTTCGGGTCCGGATATCTAAAATGAAGATCCAGATCCGATCCGTCGGGTTTTTTCGGGTTTCGGTTCGGGTCCGGATCTAATTCGGATACTTAAAAAATTAAAAAAAAATTATCTTCCTATAAAAAACATGAATATTGATTTTTTTAAAATTTAGGAATGTAAAAGGGCTTCACATATTTTATTTAGCACAATAAACGTGTGAAACATTCGTAATTTAATTGTTTACAATCACTCGTTTTAATTATTTAATGCACAATATTTAAAAAAAACACAATATCGATAACATTAATGTAAATTATGTACCACATATATAAAATTAAGTAAAATGATAATATACATATTTAATAATTCAAAATATTTCAATATATATATAAATATATATTGTATGTTATATATATAATATACAATACAATATAACATATATATATATGATATGTTATATATATAATATGTAAATATATACATACTTCATTTATATATATTGTATCTGGTTTTTATCGAGTCTCGGGTTTGGATCGGGTCTGAATCGGATTTCGGGTTTCGGGTCGGGTCTCGGTTGGGAACACCTAAGATTCGGATTTACATCCAAACTTTTTCGGTTCTAAAAATAAGATCCAGATTCATATCCAAAAAATCGGGTTCGGGTAGACCCAATCGGGTCGGAACGGGTCGGGTATCTGTCGGGTCGGGTAAAACTGCCATCCCTACTCTCCCACTTGTTTTTTGCTCCAAAAATCTACAAATCCGGCTTGCTACCATCGCCAGCACCACGTGTGGCGATGGTACCACCCTCTTCCGGATATCTTTCAATCACAATATAAACACCAACATAATCGAAATCATGTCCCCAATGTATTACTGATTTCAATTTCACCATTATATTACAAACTTTAAAAAAACAATTTCATATATGAACCTTAAGTTTCAATTTTGGGGAATTGGCACTTTCTTTATTTATCATTAATTTATAATATATATTCTTAAAATACAAACCGTCGTTTTATTGAACATAAAATATAACGGGAGGGCCGCGAAATTACTGAGAAATTAGACAATTAGCCATCACCTTAGCACAAATAAATATTTAGCCATTTATTATAGTTCAAGTCAATAAAGGGCAATTAAGTCAGTTTTTAAGATGGAGAACAAAAAATGAATGTAGTAAAATATTTTAAGTCTCAAAATTAAAATAAATGGGATGACGATGGGAAAAAATTCTTTATCAACCGGACGAGGTTCCAAAATTAAGTTTACAGATGGGATAGGCCAAATAACAGAACGCTGACCCTTGACTTTTTTTGAAATAATAAATAATTAGAGTTATGTACTATAGAATTGATTAGTATTTTTCTAACAAATATCAAATCAGAACCGAAAACTATAAAAGATAATGTCTTAATACCCAGTGCTTGTTTGGGTAACGGCAAATGCCTGTTATTAGGTCCAAAGACCATTGCGCAGTTTGATGAACAGTTTGACAAGAGCTGAAATCGGTCATATGTCATCAAACCCAACATTTGTCATTGTGCTTTTACCTATTTTGTTCGTAATAGTCATTATTATAAATTCAATTTTTTTTATATAATAATTTAATATATGAATATATATCCTGTGTGATATTGTAAATGATTAAGAAAATAAATAATTATTTACCTTCAAAATGTATGTTAAAATATTTGTCCGATTTGACCGATTTCCGATAAATGGCCGATCATTCGATTTTTTAAAAATCGTCCGATAAATTGTAAATCGGTACCTCAACCGAATAGTTCCTATTTTCAAAATCTGTAACCACGATTATTTCACATATTATGTTTTCGGTTTTCAATTTTTTACTTGAATTTCTGTAAATGTTGTAAATTTTTGTTAATCCTCCTTTTTAAGTGATTTATATTTCAATTCTATGTTTCTAATTATGTGTCTTTATATTATCTTTTTAAATTTATATTTATTTATTAAATTGTTATATTAAGACTTTTTTTAAAAAAATTATAAATTATAAGTGATGAATATTTACCAAACACGTCTCCAACTTATACGTAAAATTATACAAATGTCTAAATAACTTATATACAAAAATTTACATGTCACTTATATAAAAAATTTCAATTTTAATTTTAAATTATAAATTACATTTTTTTAAAAACCCAAACAAGCCCATAGTCAATCTCAGAGCCCTTGTGTCCCTACTTGTTGATAATATATTAATAAAAAATTATTACAAAAATTATTGCTATGCAAGAATTAATTGTTTTTGTCGATGAAAATGAGAATTTAGAGTATCTCCGACGGTTACTTAGTTCATTCCTTAAATTTAATATAAAATATTGGATTTTAGTAATTTAAGATATCAATAGCTATTCTCCACTCCAACAATATTTCCTATATTCATTTCTTATACAATATTTAATCATTAAAAAGTAATATTATTCGATAAAATAAAGAAAGAGAAAGTGTTTTTTTCAAATATATATTATAAAATAAAAGTTAAAAGATGAGAGATGTTAGTTAAAGATAAGGAGAAGACTTAGTGTATCCTAGTGATTTAAGGAATCACTAGGATATGATGGAGTAGTTTTTTTCTCCATATTTCTTATATTTGAGTTTAAGACTCCAAATAGCTAACTATTCCTTATATTCGAGTATTTTGATCTTTACTTTAGTTGCAGTTGCACCTTTTCAGACATTGTGAGTATTTTGATCTTTACTTGCAGTTGCACTTGCATGCCCGTTTCGACTGGGCACCTTTCCCCTTTTCTTTTTTTCTAATTTTCTTATTTTTCGAAATCTCAAATATCACACCAAGGTAACCTTTCTTATTTGATCCATGTTATTGAAAAAATTGACCTGTGGTCATTTACAAATTGGATTAGCAAAGAACCAACAAGAACTTGCATGTGTCTGTTATAATCATGGGTTTGCTTTTATTTTTGTTAATTTTAGAGTACTAATTTGATATTTTTGTGTTTTGTGGACATTGCAGCTGGTCTCTTGATTGAAAGCTCGGCTAAAGTTTACAGCAGCAAAGTGGATCATCTTTATTCTTTGGTTTCACAAGCTGCTGAAAATGTTCGCAAGAGAAAGTAATTTCCCAACTAGTTTAAGCTCTTTTTTTGTTTAAATTATGTGGTTTCTGCTTAATATAATGATTGCTAGCTCATATTTTCTAAATGCATGTGTTTGTGTGTTGGTGATGTAATTATCGAATTAAGATTCTGAAGAAATCATTATTTTGTTACTTATGAACTTCTTTAGCACATACCAGTAAAATGATACGAGACTGATTTAAACAAAAACAGCTACTTTGTGGTTCACACTGAACCATTAATGCTAGAAATCTATGTTTACGAGTTGTTTGGTAATTATTATTGATTGGGGCGATATTGTGGTTTGATTTTTTTTAAATAAAAGAATAAGTGTGAGCATAGTTTGCTGTCTTGTATCATGTATTAGGATGCAGTAGAAAGTTTTTCTGTATATGAGATAATCAATCTTTCGGAATGCATTGACATGTCTGCATTGTATTATTTGTTGTTTTTAATGTCCCCAAAAGGTTATTGTTAATTAAGTAAAAATAAGAGCAAGTGATTATATCTATGGACTAATCATCTGTTATGCAATTTGTGAGCAGTCAGCCTGAGAAACAAAAGATTGTACCAGAGCTAACAGAAGAATATGATTTTTGGGTCCCAGATGAAATTGAAGGTACACGTATATTGTTATGTAGTTTTTTAGAGTAATGATGCAATACTTTAAGCTTATCACTATTTTGTGTACTAGTGGATCCAAATCGCGACCTCACCCTCGATGAGGCAACCACTCCTTTGATCAACCTTGCGAAGCCTCCGGCAGATCTTGTTCTTGAAGATGATAGCTTTGGTGATGGCGAGTCACTTGAATCTTATTCGGTAACATGGTTTTTAAGTTTTTGCGTACTGTCAGCACTTTGCAATTATTTCCTCACATACCTTAAGTAGCCTTTGTAGGATCACGGGGGCAAATTTTAATTTGCTTTTGATGTTTCAGTTAGCCAAGTGTGTACTCTACCGAGACTTTTTGCTACTTGATCCACATGACACTGCTGCAGTTGATGAATATCTGAAAGGGGAGGTTGATGCCAGAAAAGGGCAGCATAGTGACCATGGAAGCAGTTCTCGGCCATCTAAATCTTGTAAGAAATTTAAAACTCCCACTTCACAGTCTGGGGGATCTGTTCATATGTTATTAGCTGGCAAAAGCCAGGATGTAAATTTTCATCATCGTACCTGTGATGATCAGGACATTTGATTTAGCAGTCTTAATAATAGTTTTTATTTACCACCCTACAATATTCACAAAAGAATAATAATGGATTTACAGTTGATGGTAGATGCCCAGCGGATGGTGGATACTCTGTTCCTCAAAATGTGGTAAATAAATTAAATCACGTGAATAGATTACATGTTATGAAGTGAGTTTGACCTGTTCAGGAAGTTGTATCTGACAATTTTTAACCTTATAATTATATTTGAATGCAGCTTGAAGATGACAGTGCTTATTGTCAAGGTGATTCTTATGGGTACGAAAGTCCGGTTCGGGATGCAAAAATCGAAGAATATCTTCACCCATTCCTGGTATATATATTAGCTATTATTTGTTCCACCTTATCTTATTAGAAATTTGCTTTTTTAGATGCATTACTTCATTTATCATTTGTAACACTCCTTAAAGGAGAAGTTTAGCTGGTTCTTTTGTACTCTGTCGTCTCTTTTGGTTGCATGCCTAGCTTACAAAAAAAGAACTTTATCTCCGGAACCTAATTCAGACCTCGGTATGTGCCAACTAGTTTCCTAACCAGGTCTCACATCTACAACATTTAGGCGCAATAGCTCCTTATAGTGATTCTTTTCTATAGAAAAGCTGTCACTTCGAAACATCTAGGTTATGACTTCTGAAATCAAGATATGATATTTAGAAAATTCCAAGCGGTCAATCATTGTGTTCTTGCTAGGCATTTTAAACAAAAAACTAATCCTTCTTGTGATTATCATTTCCTCAAATTCGCTTGTCAATAATCAAGATGTCAGGTCAGGACTAGTAATGCCTAGTGATTTGTATTTTCATATTTTTAGGAATCTTCTCTTAATAACATCGATGAAAGTGAGAAGCTGACCGAAATGGCTGCTCGTGTATCTTTGTGGAAGCAGCAGATTGAACAAGATTTGGAGGAGCAGGTGTTCCCATTTACTTAACCTCCATATATATCCATTTACATAGATTTTTTTTTTATTTTTCGTTGATAATATTCTTATCAAAACAATTTATCTGACTTTTCTGTGGCAGGAAGCACGATCTGCTTTTGATGTGAATGACTATAGTGAAAAGGTTTTGCATAAGCTGTCCCAGTCAGCAGATCTTGAGAATAAAGTGTCTTTTGCAGATGCTGTCCGAGGAGAAGAAAAGCATCATGTTGCTCAAAATTTTTCTGCAATTTTGCAACTGGTAAAGCTAGTTTTATAGAAGTAAGCTCCTTATATTATATGTTTGAGCTATCATGGCTTTACATAAACCCTTTTCAGGCAAACAACGGCGCTGTTGATCTACAGAGGTCTGAGAATGATGATGAAGAGTTTGTGTCTGCCAATTCCTTCTCTGTTCAATTGCTTAGGCCAGGAAAGAGACGACAGCAACTGCAATTCCAACCATCAAAGAGGAGAGCTGTATCTGAATCAACTGAAGGAGAGTCGAAAGATGTGATAGGTAGCTCTGGAAAAGAGAATCACGAGCCTTAGTAGTACCTTAACTTCAACCAATGACAACTCCCCTCTCCCAGACTAGAAACAGTTGGTGACCTCATTTGTACTCCTCGGGGTACAACAAAATAGAATTGTGACAGCCCTTTTATTTTCTGCTATTTGTGGTTTCTAACTTTATCTTGTTTCTAAACTTTGATTTTATATTGCACCGGAACATCATTAGACTATTAAAC
Source organism: Apium graveolens (assembly GCF_009905375.1). Classification (NCBI taxonomy): domain Eukaryota; kingdom Viridiplantae; phylum Streptophyta; class Magnoliopsida; order Apiales; family Apiaceae; genus Apium; species Apium graveolens. The sequence goes on along the minus strand of NC_133654.1, from coordinate 238,039,289 downwards.
TTAACCTATACTGGCTTTAAAGTTTGCTTATCTGGACAGTGTTTTTTGCTATCTTGATATGTTCTCCATGTATTGTCAAGACATCCATGTTTTATTTTTTATGCTGATTTGTTCATTTGCGTTACTGCATGATGGAAGTTTCTAGGTGTTTCTTTGTTGCGTCTCCAATTCATTTGTAGTGCGGCAGTTCAAATAGTATTGCCAGCCTACTAGTTATAGCTGAATTATGATGCAGACTTGTAGCGCTCTTACAGTCTGTGATCATGTTCATTCTTTTGTTTTTTCGAGTATTTATTATGTTTGCTTTAAAATAATTGACCACTCATGTAGCTAAAAATCTTCTGTTAAAACACTCTCTCTGGAATAAACCCTTATCCCGATCATCATATTACTTCAGTTTCTTGATGTGCGAGTCTATATGTTATCCTTTTGCATAGAAATAATTAATTTGAAGGGTGGCCAGAGGCTTATTATGCATCAAGGTATTATACCTAAATGCATATGGAGAAAGTGTTTGTAAGATTTTACCCAGTCTATAAGCAGAACGGTGGAATGCAGTAAAATGTGTCAATTTAACAAATGGTTGTAACTTGTAATGGTGCTGATAATGGTAACGACATGCATTACATTATGGATTATTACAATGCAGTTTTATGTTCAAATCGCACCCGGTTGAAATGTGGTTTTTAAAATCAAGAACTGTAACAATAAGTGTTTTGTCGTGCCACTGGTATTAAGTATAAAAAGCCTCTAAATTGTGCAATGATACAAGCGAAAGAGAGGAAGATGTAGAAAGAAAACAAGGAAGAATGATCACACCAAGTACAGAGTTGTGACTTGTGAGGCAGGAGACCTTGTATAAGTTTAAGTTGTATACTTGAAGTTTAAAATCTATAAAACATTTCGGTTCGGGTAAAAAATATAAAATGGAAGATAATTGAAGTGCAACATAACCCACATGTGAAGAAGCAAAAAATATATTAAGCTAAAGACTATAATAATAAAGTATTGTACCGTTATGAATATTGTATCAATAATGTTACAAAACTGAGGATTTCGATTTAAAATGCATCTTTATAATGGAAGAAATCAACTGTTATACAAAATTTCAGTGTTTCATTATATATCCCTAATTATTGTCCCACTTTTACTTTTCGATTGGTACTCAGTTTTATTGATATCTTTAATTTTTTTGATGATACTAGGTTTGAACCATATTTTTGTGAATAACAATACTCTTTATTAATGCTTTAATTTTCCAATCCTCTACAAGTAAGTCAATTAGCATATATTTAGAGGGAGCCTTTAGTGGGTTTTCCCCTTACAATTGGGCCTCTGTTGGGCCTTTTATTAAAAACTTATATACTAAAGTCCTATCTATAATCTTTTCTCTTTCTCCTTTATTCTTCGGCCCAACATTTGTCTTCTTTGAATATTATTACAATATTTTTAGATTTGCCGCTTCGGTTCCTAATTATGATCTGCATAAGCACAGGAAAAAACTACAGAAAAATAAAAAGAAAAAAGAATGGGTTAAAAAATTATTTATATATATATTTTTTATTTTCTTTTTCTTTCCTTTTCATTTTCTTTTTTTTTTAGGTAAAGCGTGGGTATGCAGAAGTGGTTTTGCGGGATGTGCTAATTTAAACAGGAAGAGTCTCTTCATCTTCCTCCCCTTTTAACCAACGGGCGTTTACAGTATTTTAAGAAGTTCTAACTTCTCTCCGGCTTCTCCACTACACCTGTACTTGAGATTATTTCATTAGTTGCTAGCGTTTTTACTTGCATCTTGTGTGGAATTAATCAGGATGGCTTAAAAAATTACTTCAAATACCTGGGTTCCGGCTTTAATATATATTCATATTTCACATGATCATCTAGAATTAAACCTGAAGCTGATATTACATGTATACAGAACGAAACCTCCATTATTTACATAATCATAAAATGAATTTTCCAATTTTTTACTAATGTGAAATGGACTATTTTACAATTAAGTCAGTCACCCTCATCATTTTAAGGCTTTAATTTATGAAATTGTAGACAAACATATTATCGCAAAGAGAAATATTTCTTCTTATCCTGGCCTAATGCATGTTTATGGGAGCTAAATAGACCAACTCCAAAAAGAAACAAAGATAGGACATTGTCGAAATGAACAATTGTTAGTTTCAAAACTGTTTGTGAACCATGAAATCCGATACAGTATAATGGTCAACAACATGCATAAACCACTTATTTATTTGGACAAGCCCTGTATATACAGGGTGCAATTAATAAAGATACGCTGGATGAAAGCACAGACAAACTATCTTCTAGCAAATGTAAACACCCGATATATCCCACATAATAACACACAACCGGAGTAGGATAACACATATTAGTTGGCAAAGCCACAAGGAATTTAACAGAAACAATAGTCTTTTCTAACCATGTGGGACTGGGCAACAGCATTCAGTAACAAAACTGATGTACTTATGTACTGATGTGCTACACAACAGTTTAGACTAGACGATGGGAAATTTAGAAGAAACGGTAGCCTTAGTTGCAGTTACAAATCATGTTTATAAGATGGTGCAAATATGCGAACAAGCAAAAGAGACTCTTACTGCCAGTCTTCAAGCCATATCCAGCACAAACAAATGACTTACAGCTTATCCTCAAAGTCGGATAGAGGTGTCATCTGTTGCTTCAAGCCCTTGCGCTTGCGGATATCAGTTACGAGAGTCGATGCCTGAGATCCAACCTCCAATGGATCAGAACTCATCATGTCCCAATGATCAAAGACACTTTGTGGGAAGGCTTGCCCTGAAGTAGCAGCTCGTAATTGGGCTGAGAATCCAAAGGACTCGACAACAGGAAGGTATGCCTTAATGTTGTACAGAGGTGTACCAGGCCTCTGCATTTCTTCAAACACATGCCCACGCTTTTGATTAAGAACACTGTAAATACCACCAAGTGCACCTTCTGGCGCTTGGATTTCCACCAGGTACACTGGTTCCAAAAGACGTGGCTTGGCAGTTAACTGTGAAGCATAGATAACCCTCCTTGCAGTTGGGATAACCTGGCCACCACCTCTGTGAATAGCATCAGCATGGAGAACAACATCACAGACCTCAAAACAAATTCCTCGCATATTTTCCTCACATAAAGCACCTTCCTTTGATGCCCACTGGAAACCAGCAACAACAGAATCCTTAATTTCATTAAGGTATTGTACTCCCTTACACATATCAACCACCATATTGGGCCCAGTAGTCTCAGGACCAAAACACCAGATCTTCTTTGCAAGATCTTTGTCCCATCCAAACTCTTCAGCCAAAATTTTGGATCGGATCTTAGGGTCATCCCTTGGACCAATGCGACCTTCATCAATAGCCTCCGCAAGTCCTTCTTCCAGTGGTCTAGCTTCCATGTACAAACGATTATGCTTGTTGGGAGACTTGCTCATCACAGTACGGACAGACTTCTCAAGAACAGTTTCGCGGAAGGAAACAACAGGATCTGACTGAATGATTTCAGCACCACCCATGAAGTCGTCCTGCAAATCCTTCAAGCAAATCTCGAGGTGGAGTTCCCCAGCACCAGCAATAATATGCTCTCCAGACTCTTCAATAGTACAAACAACCATAGGATCAGACTTGGACAACCGCTTCAGTCCTTCCACAAGTTTGGGAAGGTCGGAGGCAACCTTGCACTGCACAGCAACACGAACAACAGGCGAGACAGAAAACTTCATTGCTTTGATGGGATGGGCATCAACTTCTTTCTCATTTGTCAAAGTTGCGTTCTTGGTGATAAACTGATCTAAACCAACCAGGGCAACTGTGTTCCCACATGGCACATCCTCAACAGTTTCCTGCTTCTTTCCCATCCAAATAACAGTTCTTTGGACACTCTTCACATATAAATCTTTCTTCTCCCCAGGAACAAAGTTTGGACCCATGATCCTGACCTTCAACCCAGTGGAGACCTTGCCAGCAAACACACGACCAAATGCAAAAAACCTTCCTTTGTCAGAAGCTGGAATCATCTTAGAAACATAAAGCATAAGTGGTCCTTCAGGATCACAGTTTCTAATAGCATTAGCATAAACATCATCAAGTGGTCCCTCGTACAAATTTTCAACACGGTACTTTTGAGCTGTTGCAGGAGAGGGCAGATGGAATATCATCATTTCCAATAGGGCAGTACTTGCAGGAAGCCAGGTTTGCATGACACGTTTCATCAAGGGCTTTCCCATCAGATCCTTCTCATCAGACTTCATGGTAACACCAAGTTTCTTCAACATAGGCCATAGCTTATCTTTCTGATCGTTCATGCAGGTACTAATTATCTGCTTGATGGGTTCATAACAGAACTGCACAAACCCACGTTTGCATGTGGCACTTCCGGTATTCTTGGTCGTCCACTTTTTGGTAGCAGGATCAAAGAAATTTTCACCCCAGAGCCTTTCCATCATCTTAGCCTCGTCAACACCAAACTTAGAGGCATACATCTTTGCGAAGTTAGTTAGAGTGAAAGCCCACCCATGTAACCCAGCTGAGAAAGCAACAGTTCCTTTCTCAGGGTAAACCTGAACGTCACCAAGGAGGGGATCTTCATAGGTTGCCATGATCACATTTGCATTCTCAATAACTCTTTGATATGTTTGGTAAGCATCCTCACCGTCAACCTGGAGCTCAAGGAAACACCTGTCCATCTTGTTAACAGTCAAAACAGGTCGAATCCTCTCACCAAGAGCTTGTCTAAGGACAGTTTCTGTTTGGACACAAACACCTTCAATGCAATCAACGACGACAAGTGCACCATCAGTGATACGGAGAGCTGCTGTGACTTCTGATGAGAAGTCAACGTGTCCGGGGGAATCTATAAGATTGATGAGATACTCATTCCCCTTGCGCTCTCCTTTAAAACTTGCCAGAGATTCATCTGACATCTCATAGTAAAGAGAGATACCAGTAGACTTGATGGTAATACCACGCTCAGCTTCATCAGCTCGAGTATCAGTCATGCGGACATCCCCAGCAGTTTCTTGTGCAATGATACCAGCAGCAGCCACAAGAGAATCAGTAAGTGTCGATTTCCCTGGAAAAAGAAAAAGTAAAGTTATGCTTTATAGACTTCTAAAAAAATATACAAGAGATTCCACTAACATAATCACAACATTCTATTTACTAAAATGTTGTTCACTTGAACATATGACTTGACCCGCAATTGTTTAACAATGATGTTGTCCTGAGTACTGTTCTACAATTGCTTATCAGTGAGTCCGTACTATTGCCTCCAGATAATGTAACTGACAAGGCCACAAAAATGATTAGAAGGGAAGAGGTGATCCAACATCTCAGGGGGCAACAATTGAAGTTCTAAAGTGGGAAACAAAGTAAGGAGTTGGAGCTCAAAAGTTAGGCAGCGATCTAGTTGACCGCAATGCTTTATTATTATACTTAAGGTTCAACAAATGAAGCCACAATCATACCCAGAGAGATAATCTTTGAGATGCTATAATCATATCTGGAGAGAAAATCTTTGATTTTCACTTTCAGTAACGACTTAAGACTACACTTGCACAATAATATTTTAAGTTCAAAATCGGAAAATAATGGCTCAACTGGTCACTATGCAAGACAATCACTAACAACTGACTTCAATATGCAACAAAAGACACGGATATGCATATCATGAAGAGGAGACAAATATGTTCTGTTCTGACAGTTTATAAAAGAATACTATTGAGCATCCATGTGTTATGATAATCACGAGTCCAGATAGAATAATTTTAATCAGCTAGACATCACAACCGTGCCATAATACAGCAATCATTATTACTAAAAGAAACGTTGAAAGGATTAGTCATACCATGGTCAACATGAGCAATAACAGACATATTACGAATGTTCTGTTTCAAGTCCATGATCCTTCGGAGCTCCTCTGCTGTAAACTTCACCTGTAAAATAACCAGATGATAAATTATTCATAAAACATCATAATAGTCTCTCTCCCCAATAGTAATACAAAATCAATTGGTATAAAACTAGTCATCGAATCAGAAACAAATCACTTACCATCCTGTCAGCCGCTTAAATTTCACCAACTAAAATAGTACTTGAAAAGCTTCAAATTCAGATATCCCTGCTCAATACAAAAAGATAACAAAATTTAATATACAACTCAATATCGACCGAAATCAACAACAAACTCATCCAATACAATATCAACCATAATCAAGTACAAAATCATCCAATTCAATATCGATCGTAATCAACTACAAAATCATCCAATTCAATATCGATCATAATCAACTATAAAATCATCCAATTCATTCATAATCAACTACAAAATCATCTACAATTTTTAAATACACAAATAAAACTGTTTAACCAACCACAAATAAACATCTGCTCAAGCAAATCTAACTTCGAATATTCATATTAACAGTTGATAAAATTTAATAAAAACAAAATTAATTACATCACATACAACGTATACACACACAAGTACAGTAAAAACATGTATCATTTAGATCTATACACATAGCAGACAATACAAACACTTGTAAAATCAAAATATCACAAAATGAACTTAAAACAACTAAAAAATGAAGCACGGACAACACAGTAACTAATAAACAGATTCATATAATAGGATTTAAGACGCTGATGTGTATATAATAGTGTGTATGTAAGTAGATAAGTTGAGGACTTACCCAGAGAGAGAGAGAGGGAGAGGCGAGGAGAGAGATGATGAGAGGAGAGAGTGAGAGGCTTTGATTGTTTAAACCCTAATTGGGGGGTACAATGGTCAGAACAAAGAAAGTTTACAAGCGTTGGACTTTTTTGTGAGTTTGGCTTGCCCATGGGCTAGTCCATTATGTGAAGAGGCTGCTCTAAATCCTTCTAAACATAATGTTTAATTTTTTTCCTTATTTTTTATTTGATCTTTATCATTCGAAAATTATGAAAGATCATGAAGTTTAAAGAGTTATTTTTTCGTTAAACATGTTTACTTTAATAAGTTACTCTCTCATTATTCACAAATCTAAAATCATAAAATTATATTATTTATTAATCAATAATCAATGTAATATTTTTTCAATTTAATAATATTAAAATTTGAGAAAATTACAAAAAGTGATTGAAACAATATGAGAATCGTCACCTCACCTCCCTCGTCTTATTCTTTATATAAGTAGAACATAATGATATAATAATTTTAAAAAAAATATTAGAAAATATATTTATAAATATTTGTTTTTTAATATTTTATTGGCTAAAAATTAAAAGAAAAATTTTAGGAAAATATGATATAGTTAGTTGATTTTAGGAGAAAGAGGAGAAATTGTATTAAAAAAATTAGGAGAATATCAAGATGATAAGTTGATTTAAAGAGAAATAAGAAGTTTTAGGAGAATATTATGATGATTAGTTGATTTTAAAAATCTTAGGAAGATGTTGTAGAGAAACCTTAGAAAAATATTATGAATGATGAGAGATTTTTATAGATAATGTCTTTGAAATATTTTATAGGTTAAAATTTTAAAAACAATTACGAAAATGTAATATAATAAATTGATTTTAGAAGAAGAAAAAGAAGTAGACGAAATGATATTAAAAAAATAAGAGGAATACGAAGATGATATGTTTATTTAAAGAGAAAGAAAAAATTATATGAGAATATTATGAAGTTAAATTGATTTCAAAAATCTTAGGAAGATGTTGTAGAAATCTTAGAAAAATATTACGAATGATGAGAAATTTTTATAGATATTTGTTTTTATAATATTTTATAGGCTAAAAATAAAAGGAATTATAAAAAAATATATAACATAGTGTTAGATATTAAGTGTCACACAGAGGGGGGTTAATGTGTTCTCTTGGATTTTAATTACTTGTAAAGATGTTTGGCTTATATTTGAACAAAGCAGATATGAAATTGTAGTGATAAAATGTTTAACTACAAATGTTAGATATTAAGTGCAACACAGAGGGGGTGAATGTATTTTCTTGATTTTTAGCCTTTTTAAAACTAGTTTGGATATGGTGAACAAAGCAGTTTACAATTTGCAAAGATATTATGTTAGCAGAATTAAAAACAACAAACACAATATTTCAAAACTTACTTAATTTTTATTAATTAAGTTTTTCTTGCTACAAATTATGTGTTCTTAAAAGTATAAGAACTCGGCTTCTTTCTTGAGAGAGTACAAGAAAATTTAGATTTGTTTTGTTACTTTAAAAACAAAGGACCGGTGTTTACTTTATACATTAGTAAAACACGGGTTTACACAGCATGTAATAAGATGTACTAAACCTTTTTCTAAGCTATCTCTAATTCTTTCTATTTTGGCTCAGTAAATCTTTGCAAATCTTGTATGTATGTGACCATCTTTTGTCAGTTAATCTTAACCCTTGATCTTGCACTCTTCAATCTGCTTTTGTAGACTTTTCAATCTAAGTGAATAGATCGTTTGTTGATTGATAATCTTGAATCTTTAACTTGTCTGCATTACTGTATTTGGGCTTCATGTCGAGATCTCCAGTTTGTTCTATAGAGAATTGACATCTCGATAAGTATAATGACTTATCGAGATCTCTGAGTTCTCTATAAGTGTAATTGACTTGTCGAGGTCTCTGAGTTCTCTATAAGTGTATATGACTTGTCGAGGTCTCTAGATCCCTACATGTAGAAATGACTTGACGATATCTCTAAGATCTCTATATACATTTTAACTTGTCGATATCTCTGAGATCTCTAATGAGAAATTAATTTGTCAATATCTCAAATCTTCACATCTTCATTTGACTTGTCGATATCTCTAAGTTCTCTACATACATAAATGACTTGTCGATATCTCCAATCTTCACATCTTCATTTGACTTGTCGACATCTCTGAGACTTCTCTATAAGTCATTTTGGATATCTCGATAAGTCATTCTGGAGTTCTCGAATGACTTCTCTATATAACTTGATTTGTGACTTGTCGATATCTTAACTTAGAACATTTTTCATAAAACAGAATTATTCAACTCCAAACTTCTACTTTTTTTCTCTGAAGCATGATCTTTGTTTGATCTTCTTCCAGAGTTTATTCTTAGGCCTGAAACTGTTTACAGAAAAATACACCAGTATAATCTTCTAAACTTTTTACAGACTCAAGAACTACAACACATAATACAGATTTAAATTATCATATAAATGAATCTCATGGTTGTCAATGCGACTTAGTCTTGTTATTATACATGCATGTCTTGCACAATAATCTCCCATAATTTGTGAGAAGATTGCTTATCACAAATTAATGCTTGATAAAAAGACTAACCTTAAGCTAAAATCAAATAAAAAAATTGACAGATTTGACAAATTTCAACATTTATACATTGAGGTAATTAAACCTGAATCTTGAGTAACTGTCAATCTTTATATTCAGAAAATGTCCATCTTTTGATATTCTACTCACCCCCTTTGCCTTGAGCTCATTTGATCTTTGTTCAAATATAGCAATTTCTTCTGCATACTTCCTATCCCTTTCTTCCTTTTCAGCCCTTGCTTTTGCATTTCTTTCATCCCTTTCTCTCAGCCATACACACATCACAGTCTTTCATGCCCTTGTATTTGTGTCCTTGTCCTTCATCAAGCTAATCATCCTCTTAAATTCCGTGATTGAAATTGTATCCATTAATTCCCTGCTAAGTAGAATGAAGGAGCCATCATGATAATAGATTTTGATTTCTCTCAATGATACAAACCAAATTTTGACAATTTCTTCAGATAATTGTTGACAATAGTCATCATCTATGATGCACCAGTTTAAAGGTAGAAAATTAGTCTGATTAAAGCAATTTCAGATAACCCCATAACCAACTTGCAGCTTCTTTGATTTTCTCCAAACATTCTTGAAATGCGTCTTGATTGGTGGCTTAAATGAGGGTGGATTTGAGATTTTCTTTAAGGTGGTTTGGCTAGAAGTGATTGGTATTTTGAGTAAGGTGTTTGCAGTTTGTTTGTACAAAAGCTTAGGCTTAGGTGGTTGAGTGTTTGAGCTTGAAGGCATAAAGGTTTGAGTATGTTGGATCTTGACTTGTAGTTCTTGAACATTTCTCTTCTTAGAATCCCCTTCTCCGTCTCTTTTATTTCTCTTACCATCATTTTTTTTGTCATCCTGACTCTTTCTTTTCTTATACACCTTGCTGCCAGTTGCCCTAGAAGACTGACTTGGATTTGAGCCAGAAGGTTTTTGATCATCTTTCTTCTGCTCATCATCATCCAAGCCATCCTTAATATTGATTTATGTTTTGGGCAACATGGTTTCAGCATCTCTCAAGTATATCCCCACAATCTTGATCATTTTCTCATCTTCAACAATCTTGTTCTGCTTTGTCTTCAAGTCTGTTTCCAGATTCATCATCAGATTCTTGTTTTCCATGACACATTACTTTGGAATCTGGAAATGTTTGCAATGTTTGGTGGATGGATAGATGTATGCCACTCCCTTGCTTGGTTGGAGATATGCTTCTAGAAAAGCAGCTTCTAAGCCTTTTTCAATTCAGTAAGCAAGAGAGTGTCTTCTTGAATCGCCATGTTAATCTTGTTGATTAGGATGTCCAGTTTAGATGCCCTTCTAGTAATGAGATAGTTGAAGGACACCTGTATGCACCTATCCACACCAGAGACATTTATATTGACAACAATTCTTCTCTCTTGAAAACCATCCTTAGTCACCACCATGATCACCCTTATGAAATTGATAGTCTTGTCCAAAGCTTTCTTGTAGGTGAGGAAATTATTGGATAGAGAATCCCTGAGAGCCCTTAGCTGTTCATCAAATTATTTGCTCAGACTAGGTCCTTCAGCTGCTTTTAGTAGCCTCTTCATCCCAACATCAACTTGCTTTTCAGTTTCCTTAGCGTTGGCTCTTTGTGTTTGGACAGATGATTTTAGCAACATAGCCTCTATCTCTCCCTTAGTCTTGGTAGCAGGCAAGATGAGAGGTGTAGGAATTTCAGGCCTCACAGCATCAGGAAGTGCAGGCAAGGGAATATTTAGAGCACCCATGATAGCTCCCAATGATACTGAATTTTGCATTTGAAGATGCTTATAGGAGTTTACCAAAGTTTTGATGTCAGCCTGTTGACTTTGTACCAGAGCCATGAGTGACAGACTTGTGCTGTAAGTGAATCATTTGAGGCTTGCAAATTGGAGACTTTTTGTTGAAGAGATTGGATGTGGAGATTGGTTGTTGTGAGTTTATTGAGCCAGGAGCACCAAATGTAGCTTGAATGGACTCCTTAATTCCCTCCATCAATAAAGCTGAAGGTTCATACATAGCTTGATATAGTTGATCCAGTTTGACCCTTGTGGCAATGTGATCCTAGACAACTTCATATAGAGCCAGAAAGGATTGCTTTAGATTTTTGATGCTCTGCTCCATACTGGTGACATCAAACCTTGCCATTTGGTCAACAAATTTGTTAAATATGTTCTTTATTTCCACCTGAGTTGGCACAAGGTCATCCAGTTTGTCTTTCACCGATCTTCATATTTTGTCTTGATGACTATTCAGAGTCTATTGTAGTGCTTTACCAATGAGGTGAAAAGCTTTAAGTTGTTCCTTTTAGGCCTCTGTAATAGCATCATAAACTACTTGTGGACTGAGAGTTTTGGCATTGCTTCCTAGGATAGTGATATATTCTTCTTTAAACCTCGCCAAAACCTCATCCATCTCCAAACTGAAGTCTTTGTCTAGCCAAACATCCAAATTCCCATCTTGCTCAACTTCATTTACAATCTTCCGTTGCTGTTTTTCAACATCTTCCTTGTAGGACAACAAGATTGTCTGATAATCATGATTGGACATATCAGTTGTAAGCAACTGTTGGGTAATATTGGCAAGGCTCGAGAGTTGGTCCACTAGAAGATCATTCATGTTTATTGGCTGAGTCTGAGCATCATGCAGCTATTGTGAGATGAGGTGTGAGGGTTGTTGTATAGGGTTGGAGGTAGATGGTATATTTGTTCGGTTTGAGGAAGAAGGTTGAGATATAGTAGGTAACCCTGTGATTGGAATCACAGTTGAACTTACAGTAGAAACTGTGGTTGTGACAGTAGGTTGTTCACCAAGAATGCAAACCTCCATTTGAATTGGAGGGGATTTGACCAGGTTACTGTCATGTACCATGGCCTCAAACCCTTATTCTTCTTGCAAAGAACTGGCACCTAAAAGTGTTGTACTTGTCTCCCTAATTGTTTGATCATTGATAATTAGATTCCTAGCTTCAATTGCTAAAGCAATTTCAGCCAGAGTTTTGAGGAAAATTGTCCAGACCTGAGGAACCTCCAGTTGAATTGGAGAGGATTTAGATAGTTCCCCCTCAGGAGTACTACCCTCAAACCTTTCAATATGTGAAGATTGATTTGCACATGAAGGTGCATTTGTTATAACCACAGGGCCTTCAGTAAAAACTGATGAAACCCTTGTATTTTTGTTGGTGTCATCAAGGTCTACCCAGCTTGCAGCCTCTCGCCAATTGAACGTGGTTCCTGGGTGGTGAGAACAGTTTCTTGAGCTGTCACTTGATTTTTGTGACACTTGAGAAGTGGGTTCAAATGTCTCATTATATGAAGAAGAAATTTGGGAGATAAGATTGGTGATTTGAGAATTAAGTTTTGGCAGCTCCCCCTGAATAGATGAGGGAGCTTCAAGAGATGTGCTCCCAGTATTTGTGTCATCCTTATTCCTTCTTCTTAAACTTGAATGTGTTTAAGTTATGATGCAGACTCTTTAGTTACAAGATACACTTGAGAGAGTGCTTTGTTTAATAGAGACACCCTGGCTTCAAGAGATGTGCTCCCAGTATTTGTGTCATCCTTATTCCTTCTTCTTAAACTTGAATGTGTTCAAGTTATGGTGCAGACTCTTTAGTTACAAGATACACTTGAGAGAGTGCTTTGTTCAATAGAGACACCCTGTTGAGAGGATGGATTCCTCTAGAGTCTGTTTTAAACCCTTTTTTCAACTACATCATTTTGGTAGGATGCAGAGATATCTTGAGTGGTTAACTCAGATTTCTTTGCCTTCTTTGGTTTCTTGACCAGGTTAGACTCTATTTGAACTTGGTCCTCACCACTCTCATTTATAATAGTCAATGGTGCATGATTTCTCTTCTTTTTACCCACTTCACCCTTTTGAGAAGATGAAGTGGTTGGTTTCCTAGCTTTTAATGGTAAAGAAGGAAGGGTCTCCGTTTGGGTAAGCCCTTGTTGGTGTTCCTGTATTTGTTCTTCCACAGACACAAGAGCCCTTACTGTACTAGATTGAACACTGGACCTCATATCAGACATAGGGTAAGGGTAAGTCTTGAATCTCTCCAGTTACCTTACAGTTACCTTATTCTTTGTAATAATTGAGCCAAATAGAATTTTGGACACCTGTTTACAATTTCCTATCTGTGTTCTATCTATACCATTAAGTAAATGAATGTCTTGAACTTTATGGTTTAAAGTAGACATTATAAACCTAGGAAAGAAAATTTCCTTACCTCTTCTAGCCAAAGGCATTGTGAGCCTTGTGCTAAGTTCCTGCGGAATCATAATCCCACATTGATGTGTCTGTTGTGAGCCATGGAGAATACCAGCTTCTGGACCACACTTGAGATGTTGTCATAGCCTGCTTTCCTGCAGGTGAAAGCCCTCACAATTGAGTCAAATAGAAATGACCATTCCCTCCTCATATGCTTCTTGTTCAAGCTAGCCAGGTTTATCTTTTTACTGTAGTTGATAAAATCCATGAACTCAACTAGCTCTTCTTGAGTTGAGACCTCCACCATGTTTTCAGTAGGAATGCCCAAAGCCAGGTTGACATCATTCTCAGTAAATTCCACTTATTGGCCTTGAATAGAGCAGTTAACCACCATGGATACAACTTGGTTCTCATGCACCACTGTCCTAATCACAGCCGAGTTCCAGAAGTCATTGAGAACATCTAGGTACATAATTGGATTTGCAGTTAGAGTGCCTGCAAAGAATTTCTCAGAAAGAAACTTAACAAAGCTCTTGAAGCTATCAGGAGCTTGGTTGACATCTGTGAATGCAAGATAGTTGGTTCCCTCATTTGGGATAAAAGCTTTAACAATGTTTGATGCCATTTGAAGTGGTTGAATTTTAGTGGGTAAGAGATTTGAAGAAGAAAGAGTTCGAAATTTGATAGACAGTTAAGATTTGCAGAAATTAGGTCACTTGAGATCTCGAAAGCGTAATTAGGGGTTATGTCGAGATGTCTGGGTATTTATAGAAAAAGGTTAGTGACTTGTCGAGAAGTATAAATAGACAGTTGGTATTTGCCTATCGAGAAGTCACATGTGAGAATAGATACATATCGATATATCATTTTCTGACTCTTATCGAGAACTAAAAAATGACTTATCGATATGTCAAATAAATACCTAGTTTGTCCTGAATGGACTGAATTTTTCCAATTTTTATTTGAATAAATCAAAGTAAAATTAGAGTGATTTTATATCAAATGTATTTCACTAAAATAATTTATTTAATTAAATTATTTCAGTTCTAAGTTATCGAGAAGTCTAAGAATGATACTTGTAGAGAACTCTATCGAGAAGTCTCAAAGTGACTTATCAAGATCTTTACAATGACCTATCGAGAAGTCATAATGAAGTTTGTCGAGAAGTCATTCGAGAAGTCTAGAAAAAGACTTATCGAGAACTCTATCGAGAAGTCTCAAAATGACTTGTCGAAAAGTCAGTTAGACTTATCGAGAACACAATTCTCTAGCTAGTTTTACATATTGAAAATATAAATTAACAGTTAGATAGTTTTCTTAGAATTTGAAAAATTCCAAGCTAAATTTTGAATTTTGAAAAATAAATATACAGAGAATTCTGAAATATTTATAACTCATATTCCAGTTAATTTCCAATTAAATCAAAATAATTTTTATTCACTGGAAATTAATCTACTGCAACATTATAGATGAGTTCTTGCCTTTAGGATGAAGGATTTAATATTCCAATTTCACCAATAAGCCTAGTAAAAGTTGCTTTATTGGAACAAAAATAAGCTCAATAGTACCATTTGCAGCATGTTCTCTAATAAAATGGCACCTTAAATCAATGTGCTTTGTTCTAGAATGATTAACTGGATTAACCACAAAAGAAATGGCACTAGTATTGTCACACATAATTGGAATTTTGTGTAAAACTAGGCCATAATCCATTAACTGATTTCTAATCCCAAGCACTTGAGCACAACAACTTCCAGCAGCTATGTATTCAGCCTCAGTTGTGGAAGTTGACACGGATTGTTGTTTCTTGCTATACCAGGATACAAGTCTTTGTCCAAGAAATTGACAGCTTCCACTAGTACTCTTCCTGTCAACCCTGCATCTAGCAAAATCTGCATCTATATATCCAACAACTTCAAATACAGTTCCCTTATGATACCATAATCCCAAGTTTGGTGTTCCCTTTAAGTATCTAAAAATTCTCTTCACAACCATCAGACAAGAATCCTACGGATACAGTGTTTGAGACACCAAAGCCAGATGAAAAGAAACTATTGTCAAGATCTATTGCATTCTATAAGGATCCAGCTGATTCAGCATTAAAAAGAAGAATTGCCAAAATTTACTTAAATTGTAAGGAGATATGTGTGGTGGTTGGACACCCACTGTTTATGGAAGCTAAGAAGGAAGAGAAAGAAAGAATCAGGCTAGAAAAGAAGCAAGCTACTTTGGATGCTAAGAAGCAAAAGCAAAAGAAAGAACAAGCTGCTATCTTGGCCAAGCTTCAAGCTGTAAAAACCAAAACAGAACCTCTTGTACAACGAACTATAATCACTGAACCTAAGGATCTGAAAATGCAAGAAGAATCACATCAGAAAAGAAGATTTAGATACAAACTTCATTCAAAGAGGAAAGTGAACTTTAATGACGAGGAATTGGAAGATCAGTTTCCCAAAAAGTCTACAACTACAACTCAGACATCAAAACCCTCAGTGGTATTTGAAGAATTCAAAGTGGTTGATCCAATAAGAAACATTCATGGTGAACCAATTGTTCCTAAGGATGAACCAGTAGACTAGGATAGTTTACCAATTCCTGAGCTAAATTTGCCCATCTTCAAGACAAAGAAGACAAATACTAGAGCTAGCAAGAAAGTGAAGCCTGTATCTCTCAAATCCAAAGCTTTAACCAAATCCCAACCCATAGTCAACAAGAGAGATCTCATGTACATTTGTGATATCAAGGAATTTTTAGACTTGAATCTCTACTTGAATGAATTGGAAGAAGTAAGAGGAATTGATGCTTACAGGCATCTTCCTGAAAGACTGGTATTTAAATACAAGGGAGGGAAAGAGATGACATGGCCTCTTCACATAATTCTCCAAGAAAGCCAATTTGTTCTGATTAGAGCCAAAGATGCACTTCCAAAACCTCTATCTATTCCCTTTACAGGAAAGAGAGTGCAGCTAAGGCCCTATTGGCTGATGGAGTTCATGGATGACAAAGATGTCAGAAGATTCTTCAGATTGGAGGACCAATTGAGTATCTCTAGAAATGCGACTCTTTTGGAAATGCGGGAAAAGCTAAATCTCTCAAAAGCTGATGAACTAGAATTCCATAGACAACTCCAGAATCAAATTGAAGAAAATAACAGAAGGCTTGGGAAGAAATCCAGACCATCAAGGAAATAGGTCTATCTACTCATACTAGAGGAGCATCTTGATAACAATTGTGAGCAATTTCTTTGTGTACTTTGTATTGTTCAACTTTCAGCATTTTGTAGCACTTATTAGTTTTATCTACTATTTTTTTATCTGTATTTTCTTTTTGGGTGTTTTGTTATCATCAAGTTTCTCTAAATTTATGGCTATAATTCCAGTAGACATAAATTGAGGGAGATTTTTAGGAATATGTTGTGTACTTGATGATAAGCAAAACAAAACACCTTAGTAGATTTAACTTAGTGAATTTTGTAGCACCCGATGGATGATCAATTATAGTCTCGACGGATGATTCAATATAGTCTCGACGGATGACTAATTGATATTCATCGGGTGAGTAGCTTATGTAATAATAAGTCATGTAGCACATTTCTACAAACAACTTTGTATAGATTCTGTATAGCCTATGAATCATGTAGACTGCTAGTAGATGTGCAGAATAGGTTGATTAAATGTTAATACAAAATGTCTTGTAATTCTGCACAAATCAAATGGAGTCAAGTGATAAATGGCTACCCGACGGATGATCAACAAGGCTACCCGGCGGATGATCAACAAGGCTACCCGACAGATGATCAACAAGGCTACCCGACAGATAACAAGCATGTACCCGACGGATGATCAATTCAAATATTTGTTGACAGTGATAACACAGTCACATACGTCGAGTGTTTACAAAAGGAATGTGGCAGCCTGTTTAGCAGGGTTTTGAGAACAAAGAAGCATTACCATTTCCATGCAAGTTATGAAGATTTTCAAAGATGTTGGAATAGAGTAGTGAAGCAGCATGGAATTAGACTTGATAGGTTTTGTTTTATTATCTTATCTTATTCTATGTAAACTTGGTGATATATATATAAACCAAGTGTAGCAAGTAGAACAACAACAACAATAGACTAAGCAAAAACACATTTTTCAGAGAAACATTTGTAAGCTGTATCCTATAACATTTCTCTGTAAGTTTAGTTGTTCACTTGTAAGGCAGCTGTGAGCTATTCAAGCTTCACAGGGTTCTCTTGATATATATATGTGGTGGATACATTCAAATCCACCAGAAAGTTTTAAAGACGTGTGTTTTTATTACTTGTGTTTTGATTTATATGATTCTTTCATTCCGCACTTTACAAATCAAACACATATATATTATTGAGTTAGAACCATTTTTCTTAAATCTCAAAAAGAAGCCAGAATTACATTCAACCCCCCTTTTGTAATTCTTGTTGTATTGTTAGGGAACAACAATTGGTATTAGAGCAAGCTCTTGAAGTAAAAAGAGTTTAAAGATCACAACAAACAACAAGATGAACAAGAAGGATGTTGGAGTGAAGATTCCATTTCTGGACAAAGACAATGATCACCACTGGAAGGTGAAGATGCACCTACATCTTCTTTCTCAAGATGAGGCCTATGTGGATTGCATACAGAGAGGTCCTCATGTACCAATGAGAGCTGCAACAGGGAATGAACCATCTGTTCCCAAGCCTAGGCATGAATGGTCAGTACCTGATATTAAGCAAGTCAGGAAAGACAAGAAGGCCATGAATATATTGTTCAATGGAGTTGATGGTGATATGTTTTATAACATCATTAACTGCAAAATAGCCAAGGAGGTTTGGGACACAATTCAGATTATCTGTGATGGTACTGAGCAAGTAAGGGAGAATAAGATGCAGCTGCTAATTCAGCAATATGAGCACTTTCATTGTGAAGATAGTGAGTCTCTCACTGATATTTTTAGTAGATTTCAAAAACTGCTAAATGCTCTGAAGTTGCATGGAAGAGTCTATCAGATAAAAGACTCCAATCTCAAGTTCCTTATATCTCTTTCAAAGGAATGGAAACCAATAACAGTCTCACTGAGAAATTCTCAAGATTACAAGGAGTTTACCCTGGAGAGACTGTATGGCATCCTGAAAACTTATGAGCTTGAAATAGAGAAAGATGAGAGGATGGAGAAAGGAAAGAAGAAAGGAGGGTCCATAGCACTGGTTGCTGAGTTGGAGAAAGAGAAAGAGGTGAAGGTAGAAGCTGTTGAGTCTACTTCAAAGGTCTGTGAAAACAAAGGCAAGGGGCTGGTAGCAGAAAATGAAGATTCTTTGAGCCAAGATAATATGGATGATATTGATAAACATCTTGCATTCCTTTCCAGAAGATTTTCCAAGCTCAAGTTCAAGAGGAACTTTGGAGCAGCTAAGCCAAATAGAAATATGGTGGATAAATCAAAATTCAAATGTTTCAAATGTGGCTAAGCAGGGCACTTTGCCAGTGAGTGTAGAAAGTCAGATTCCAGCAAGAAGAATTTGAGCCTGTGGATTATAAACAGAAGTATTTTGAGTTGCTCAAACAAAAGGAAAGGGCTTTTATTACATAAGAAAATGACTGGGCAGCAGATGGTTTGGATGAAGATGAAGATGTCAGCTATGTCAATCTAGCCCTAATGGCCAAGTCTGATGAAACAGAGACAAATTCTTCAAGTAATTAGGTAATCACCACTAACCTAGCACATTTATCTAAAGTTGGGTGTAATGATGCAATTAATGACATGTCTACAGAACTATATCATTTGCGTGTTACTCTTAAGTCTCTCACTAAAGAAAATGCTAAAATCAAAGAAAACAATCTGTTTTTAAGTGAGAGGAATAATGTGCTAGAGTCTCAGTTTATTGAATTTGAAAAATTGAGAATAAAATGTAAGATTGCTAAGGATGAATTAACTGAGTCCTTGAAGAAAGAAGAGATTTTGAAGAAGCAACTTGATCGAGAACATGAGGTGATTAAGGCATGGAAATCATCTAGAGATGTCCATGCTCAAATCACCAAAGTTCAAGGAATTGAGTCCTTCTGTGATGCCGCCTGGAAAAAAAGTAAAGAGAAGCTGGAATCCAATTTGGTTGATGGATTGCTAACAGATGTGGACTCGATGGATGATGAGAGTCATCCGTCGGATAATCAAAAGGATTATCCTTTGAGTGACATAAATCATCATTCGTCGGCTGTGAGCAAACCTGTGAGTAAAGCCAAACTTGCCAAGTTAAATGAAAAATATGGATCAGTTTCCAAAAACTTTATTTCAGGAGAATCAAGTCAAGTAAAGAAGGAGAAGAAAATGAATTTTGGTCATCTTTCTATCAAGCAATTGAATGACATATTAAAAAAGATTGAGGTTAAAACAGAAACTAAAAAGAAAAATAATAGAAATGGGAAAGTAGGGAAACAACTACACACCTGATAAATATGCTCCCAGAAAAATTTGTGTTAAGTGTGGTAGTGTTAATCATTTGTCTGTTAATTGCAAACTTGCCATGCCTACTCCTATATATGTATCATCTTCGTTTCCCAACATGAATGCCATGCCTTCTATGCCTATAAATGCTATGTCTGCACATAATATGAATGCACAATTTGCTAATATGCCATTTGCACCTAATCCTTATTATGCTGCATTTAGTATGCCTCAAATGTTATTTAGCATGCCTTACTAGAATAACATGTTTGCAAATAGCATGTCTTTTCCTATTAATCAAAATGTGCATGATAATTCTATTTTAATGACTGGTTTCAAAGGTCCAACTCAGATAACTAAGGATGAATCGGGTATCCCCAAGTCAAATGAGATCAAACCTAAGAAATAAAAGAAGAAAGCTAACAAGGCAGGACCCAAGGAAACTTGGGTACTAAATCAACTTGATTTGGTTTTGATGTGTGCAGGGAAACAGAAAGAATTTGTGGTACTTGGATAGTGGTTGTTCAAGACACATGACTGGAGATTCTACCTTGCTCACAGAATTTAAGGAGAGAGTTGGCCTAAGTATTACTTTTGGAGATGACAGCAAGGGTTATACTGTGGGATATGGCTTGATTTCTAAAGATAATGTCATCATTAAGGAGGTTGCCCTAGTGGATGGTCTCAAGCACAATTTGTTGAGTATCAACCAGCTTTGTGATAAAGGCAATTCAGTAACATTCAATTCAGAGGCCTGTGTTGTGACAAACAAAAGGAGCAACAAAGTGGTTCTCACTGAAGTGAGAAAAGGAAATATGTACCTAGTTGACTTCAATTCATCAAATGCAGAATATGTCACTTGTCTTCTCAATAAAGCAAGTCAAGATGAAAGTTGGTTATGGCACAAAAAGTTGTCCCATCTAAACTTCAAGACCATGAATGAGCTTGTCAAGAAAGAACTGGTTAGAGGTATTCCTCAAGTGGAGTTTACTAAGGATGGACTGTGCGATGCCTGCCAGAATTGAAAGCAGATTAAAGCATCATTCAGAAAGAAGCTTGATTCAATAATTGCTACACATGGATTTGTTTGGACCAGTCAATGTGTTGTCCATCTCAAGGAAAAGATTTTACCTAGTAATTGTAGATGATTTCTCAAAGTTCTCTTGGACATATTTCCTAAAGTCTAAAGATGAGGCTAGTGAAATCATCATCAATCACATAGGGCAAGTCAACAATCATCCAGATTTCAAAGTTAGAGGAATCAGGAGTGACAATGGAACAGAGTTCAAGAATTCTGTTATGAGAGCATTTTTTGAAGAGAATGGGATTATGCATGAGTTTTCAGCAACAAGAACTCCACAACAAAATGGAGTATTGGAAAGAAAGAACAGATCACTTATTGAAGCTGCAAGGACAATGCTTGAAGAATCAAAGTTACCAACATATTTCTGGGCTGAAGCTGTAAATACTGCATGCTACACTCAAAATATCTCTTTGGTTAATCAAGCAAAGTGTATGACACCCTATCAATTGTTCAAGAACAAGAAGCCAACTCTAGATTTTCTTCATGTCTTTGGTTGCAAATGTTATATCTTGAGAAATCAAACTGATCAAAATGGAAAGTTTGATGCTAAAGCAGATGAAGGAATTTTTGTTGGATATGTTGCTGCTTGTTAAGTCACACAACACTATAGAAGGGGGTTGAATATAGTGTTTATACAATCAAATCGATTTCAACACAAGTATGTAACAAAGATCAAGTATATTCAAATAAACTTGTTACAATAGAACTGTTGTTCTCTCTCAGTAATGAAGAATATCACTAAGAGCTGCTAGGTTATAATGTATAATCTTCTCGATAATGATAACACATATAGTGTAAACCCTAAGTTGTGTTTATATAGTACACAATTACAAGATATCTTCTAATTGATATAGAATATAATTCTGTTTCCTAAAATATATCAATCAGATATCTTCTACAAGTCTTCTAGTCCTCTAACTCTTCATGCATATCTTCTTTTGTTTTAGTCCAGATCTTCTCCTGTAAATCAGCCGCATTCCTTATCTGGAGTCTTCCCGCACTTAGTTCTGATATATATTTCTGACGCCTTAAGTTCTGACTTCAGTAAGTTCTGATTTCCAGTAAGTCCTGATAAGTCCTGTTGTTAAGTTCTGAAAACTAAATACAAATCAGATTAGACATGACATCTCAAATATATCTAACAATCTCCTCCAACTTGTAAATTATGAAAAATACACAAGTTAATAGATTTGATAATGTCAAAAACATTTAAGTACAAATATAATAAGAGTTTATTTAGACAATTAACTACAACTTACAGTCCTTGTAGCTTTTACCAATCTCACCGAGTCAATCTGAATCCAAAATGATTCTTGAAAAAGTTTGATATCAGCTTTTCTTCTTTATTCCTCAGGACTTGAGCTATTATGGCTTTAACTTGCTTCAATTCTTCATCTTGACTTCCAATATGGTAGATTGCAGTCCTTTGTGCTGAGATGTGATTTCTTTCCAAACCATCACCAAGTCTGATCACCCTTGGATGAGAAGAAACTTCATTGTGGCACAGACATTTCTCTTTCAGAATCACTTCAAGTTTAGCAGAATCCTTCTTCATTGGAATTTCACTTCCATCATCTTCAACTATGTTTGGAATGAATTCTGTAACCCTTGAACCAGAAATTCCTGCTTTATCCCTCATGGTCTTCATAATGAAATTTGACCATCTCCTGGTAATTTCAGACTTTATCTCCAAAAGATAATGAAAGAATTGAAGTTCTTTTAGAGATTTGTTCAGCACATCTGATTCTGACATTTGATATGTTCTTCCATCTTCAAGAAATAGAATCAGATTTTCTTTGACATTATGCTTATCATGAGCATCCAGTACCACTTGAACAGATATAACCTTATCAAGGTGTTTATGTGTAACTTCTTCAAGAGGTTTGTCAGTCAATAAAAATGGATCTCTTGTAAGTACTTCAACTCATGTCTTGATTTTTGCTTCTTCAGAACCTAATCCAGCTCTGTCTCTTGCTTCTCTGGCTTTCAATCCAACAGTCATGAAATCAGATAGCAGCTGGCTTTTCTTAGGATCTGATGGATTAATATTCTTCCATAGGAGTTTTCTCTTATCAGTAAATGTTAATTTACTCAAATCAACTTGAGCACTGTCAGGGGTTGATGTCTTGATGACTTGATCAGAATTTGTTGTTTCTTCTGTAGCTTGTTGTTCTTCATTCTGAACAACTTGAGCCGTGTCAGAGGTTGTTTTAGATTCTTCAATTATCTCCCTTTTCTTCAGAGTTTGAACAGTTTCATCTACTGCAGCAGCATCATCAAATACTTAAACCAGTTTGCATACAGGTTTCATCAGGATTGGAGGAATCTTCATCTCCTGTGGCTTTATTGGTTCATCAATTTTTCCTTTCCCTTTATCTTTGAGATCAATCTGTGATCTTGTCTTGGGCTTTGAAGCCTCAGAATTTGACTTTTTCTTGATCACAATGCCTTTTACCTTAGGCCTTGGATGTTTCTTAGCATCAGAAGCTTTAGACTTTAGATTTGTCTTTTCAGCTGCAAATCTAGCTTCTTCCTCCTTGAGATTCTCTAAATCCATTCCAGGATTATGCTTGAGAAATAGTCTTCTAGCAATCTCTTCATCAAGTGTCTGAACTTTAGGATCTTTGTAGTAGACAGTAGTCTGCTTTCCCTTTAGCTTCAGAGTTTGCAAAAACTTTTGAAAGTCTTTACTTCCTCCTTAAATCAGAACATCGGAACTTGATATTAGAATTTGATTATCAGAACTTGCTATCAGATTTTGAGTTTGAGCAGCTTCAGAACTTGTCTTCTTTTGTGTAGAAGATTTGCTAGCATCAGAAATTAGTTTCCTTGAAGAAACTTTGATGTTATGCCCTTGACCTTGACCCTTGCTAGGGTTTCCCTGGTCATCTTCTTTGTCATCCTTTTTCTTCAGTACTTGAGTATTAGAGCATTTGGACTTAACTACCTTCTCCCCATTTTTGGCATCATCTAGTAGTAGGAGAGAGAGAAGAAGTTCTACTGAAGATTGAATTTCATTAAGTTGAGCTTTTTTAGAAGCTTGATTCTGCAGTACCTCAGTAATTTGGGCTTGTTGCTGTTCTTGAATCTTCTCAATAGCTTCAACTTTCTCATAAATAAGTCTGATAAACCTCTTTTTATCTAGCTTGATCTCCATATCCAACTTTTCAGCTTTTTCCAGGAGTTTGTCAACCTTTTCATGAGTTGTAGAGTGTTGACCTTGAAGAGACTTGATACTTAGAGCTGTGACTTTGAGTTGTGTCTTGAAATCAGAGTTAGTCAATAACTCATCAGCTTTAGCAATATGCTCTTTCAGAACTTTTGAGCTTGGAATGAAATCAGATTTATTCCACTTCTTGGTCCACTCTACTCCTCTGTGAGTTTCTTCCCAAGGAATAGGAGCAGCTTGTTCAACAAACTTTTCAATTAGTGCCTCCTTTCCAAGAATAGGAGCTGGAGTATTAACTGGAGCTGACTCTCCAGAACTTGCAGAAAACTCATCATCTTCTAACAGTACCAAAGTGTGTGTCACTGAAGATGATTCTGGTACAACTTCATCTTTGTCCATATCCAGAATAGGCGTTGAAGGAATATCAACATGTAATGGAGAAAGAGGTGGAGTTGTCACTTGTACTGTTGGAGCTTGCAGATACAACGTAGTTGGAATTATCAGCCTTTGAAGGTCAATTTCAGGACTTAACCCTGAATCTTCAACTGCAGCATTGTCATGAATAGGATAGACAGGAGGTGTGATCACTGTATCCTGAACAGTATCTTCAGCCTGAGTTGGAGGTGGCAAAGATTCAATTACTATTGGCTTTGAGATCAGAGAAACTGATCCCCTTCCTCAGCTTCATTAGTATCCTC